>NC_068395.1:16732120-16877120 GCF_023724105.1 Carassius gibelio | reverse complement strand
AAAATAAAACTCATTCTGTATGTTTTATAGGCGTTTAGAAAAATGGGGACATGGGTTATGTCCTCATAAGTCACCCTCTCCTTGTAATACCTGTGTCATACCCATGTCAGTTGTGTCCTGATATGTCACAAAAAAAAGAGCATGCATGCATGCATATAAAAACATCTGTAATTATTTCTGTATATCTTGTCTTTTAGGTATTATATACATAATTAACTATAAACATGTTCCACTAACATATAGCAACCACTCAGTGGTTCCAAACACTTGATGTCTTTATCTGTATTATTACTGTTAAGATGCTTTGAAAGAATCTGTATTGTATAAAGCACTATATATAAATGTGACTTGGCTTGAATCTGTGGCTTTAAAATTTCACTTCAAACTCTAAACTATTTAACATCTTCAAGCTTCTGAAGCTAATTTAAACTTTCTGGCCAGGCTTGCTAAAACCAACATAAGAGTTTGAATCAAGAAAAATTCAGGCATTCAATAAACTGAAATAATGTGCAGTTTAGCAAATTCATTGTGGAGTCATTTATCCATCTTTGCGTGAATAAATCATATTTGTTGTTTTAGATTTATGACAATTTAGGTATTGTCTTTTGCGCTATAAAATGTATACATGTATTTTTATTTAACTTTTCCTCATTGCTCTGTATCTTAGACTTTATGGCATAATATAATCCGTCACCTATTATGTCAGTCAATTGTTCGATTTATAAATTAAATTAAAAAAAAAATCTGAGTTAAATCATTAATAAAATAAAACACTTTTAGATTTAGGGTTTTGCAGTACGTATGTTAAATAAGAAGAGTTATGCACTTCAAGATTGTAATATCGTATGTGTTCTGGAAGGCCTGATAAATAGCCATCAAAGTCAAAACCAGGTACTAATTTAGAGAGAAAATGGATTAAATGGATTTAAACAATGTAAAACATGTTAAATGAAGCAGAGAGTGCACTGTTACTGATAGCTGTAACACTTTTATTTCAATAGTCCACTTTGGACATTCTTCTAACAGAAAGTAACTTCGCAACTACGTGTCAACTAGCACTTAGTAGAGTATTAGTAGACCGTCTGCTTAATATAAATAAAATAAAATAAATAGATGCATGCATTTAGCAGACGCTTTTATCCAAAGTGACTTATAGTACATTCAGGCTAACATTTATTACCTACTGTGTTCCCTGGGAATCAAACCCACAACCTTTTGCACTGCTAACACAATGCTATCCCACTGAGCCACAGGAACTCTAATATATTTTAATACTTTCTTTGTTAACTTATTTTCAATCTATACTAACCATAAACCTACCCTAACAGTCTACTCTGAGAGTAAGTAGACATGTAGTTGCTAATTAATAAGAATTAGTTGACATGTAGTTACAAAGTTACTTACAGTTAGTAGAATGTCTAAAGTGGACTATAAATTATAAAGTGAAACTTTAAATTATTTAATAAACAATCATCAGAGGTAATGTTAAGAGCTGTACTGTAGGTATAATACGTGTTACAATTCTGTAAATATAACATGCACTGATCTGACTTACGGAGAGCATGCCATTCGTCTTGTCTTATAGTTTTGGTGATGTTCACAGGCAGATTCCGTGGGATATTCGCTGAGAAATAGTAATATCTCACCGGCGTACAACGCTGAAGCAAACCTGAGAAAATTCATAGAAACAATCAGAAAACTCCAGTCATAATAGTGAAGATCAGTTTAGTGAAGATTAAATGGTACACGTGTGTTTGAAAGTCTGTGTGGAGAAATAACAAGCAGCAATTTAGACACATTTCACAGAAACATCAAAAAAAAAATTATATTTTATAAACATGTATTATTAAGAAGAGTGATTGTTGTCAACAAAAATAAGGCTCTTTATTGGCATCTATGGGTCCATAAAATCGGTTAGAATTTGATTGGATTTATGTTTTATTTCAGTAATGTATGTGTGGAAAATGCTTAGAAATCAAGCTGTTTATTTTAATAAAACATAGTCATAAAAATTCTATTTATCTTTGGCTAAGACCCAAAAGCCGCATCTCATTGCCCTGTAAGACTGTATAATTTACCACATTAAAGACAGAAATGTTTTAGAGGTGTGAAAAAGCATCAGTGCATTAAAAAAAATATATTTTTTTATCATTTTTAAAATCTATTTCTGCTTTCTGTTATTAGAGTAATCGAAAGTAACATGGAAAAGAAACAAATATAGTGTACCAGAGAGGGTTGTGTGTTTGCCCTTAATAAAAGGCCCTCGGGGTCTCTTAGACCACAAATGGATACCATTGCCCTGACATGCTCCATCTGTTTCTGTATTTTATCTGAAATGTGATGAATGTGTGAACATGAGCGTGTGTGGTTGGTGTTGATGTGAAAGATCAGCACCTTGGATAGCGCCAAACATTCTTCAACGCTCCTTTACACGTTCAACAGACACATAAACACACTACAGCTTTTAAACACCAACTTGGAATCTGGATACTGCTCACATGGGGACCATTCAGCATCATCACCTTTAAAAATCAGATTCTCGTTCTCCAGATCGAAGCCTTCTCGGTGGCATTTCCTCCACAGTCCGGTCGTGGTTGAGTTGTAGTGGCGGCTGCAGCGTGATTCCGTGACGGGCTCAGGGTGCGGGGATTCCCGCAGAAGAGCTCCGGGTTCGGGCTGACTCGCACCAGCTGCTTTTGATCGCATCCGGAGTGGAAGGTTTTGGTTGGAGATATATATGTATCCTGGGTCATTTCTCTTGCTGGCGTATTTTTTGCATCGGTCCCGGTGATTCCGCGCATCTGTTTCGTACCAGTAGTCCGTGCTGATGGCCATGGTCAAGAGCCCGATGGAACAGAAGGCCAGGAAGAGCCCCGACACCGTTAAAATCCTCATGATGCCCGCGGACAGCTGTCACGTCTTCCGCCGAACCCATATCATCCTAAACCCGGCATAACAGGACGATAAATAATCTGTTGGAGCTCTAGACCGACATGTTTGTGCCTCTGCTGCTGCTCGTTTTGAGTCGGGATGAAGGAGGACCAATGCCGACACTGGAGACTGCTGATGAAAGCGCATCCGGATTCGTCAGACAGCAGCTGTTATACCGCTGCCTCCATAAATATTCGAGCGAATCTGATCATGGATACAAATCCAAAAAGATTAAGCCTAATGTAGTCTAATGTAGGATTTTATTTTATTTTATTTTATTTATTTACACAAAAACCTTTCTTCTTCCTCCTCCTCTTCTTTTTGTAAAAAATAATCGCTTTGTCCTCAACTAGTCTTATCACGAATGGGAAATAATGTAGGATGTGGGAGACTGGGGCATGTTGTCACATGATTGCTTTCAAAAACCTATAGGTTTTATTGTTGTTGTTAGTAATAGTAGTAAAAAATCAATTCAAATCGACTTTTTACTAAATAAAATAATGAAATAAATGTAATGATAATAAAAAAAAAAAATTACAAACTCAAAAGAAAAAATCAGTTAAAAAAGAACAATTTGTGAAACTGTAATTTTAACTGTTTTAAATGTTTTTTGTTGTTGTTTTTTTGTTTGTTTTTTTGGTATTCATTTATTTTTATAATTTATTTGTTACATAAATCAGGATTGGCAAACAACTGTCCTGGAGAGATTTGCTCCAATCCTAATTAAACACAACTTGAACAAGCTGATCAAAGTCTAAGGGTTACCAGAGAACTACAGGTAGGTGAGTTTTTATCAAGGTTAAGGCAAAACTCTGCAGGACGTTAGCTCTCCATGACCGACGTTGCCCTGACAGTCATTATTATGCAGTTGATACACCTTAGCAAATATAAAGCTCCCACTCTTCTAGGTAGGCTTTCACACAGTTTTGGAGTATTTCTGATTATTTTGGTCTAAATGAGTCTACTCCACCAAACTACTGTTATAAGCATGAGCCCCGTCAGACTGGTCGGTGCGGAGGTGTTGCAACAATATATAGTGATATTCTCAATGTTACTCAGAAAACAGGATACAGGTTTAACTCTTTTGAAATACTTCTGCTTAATGTTACACTGTCAGATATGCAAAAGAGATCTCTCCTATCTCTTGCTCTGGCTACTGTGTATAGACCACCAAGGCTATATATACAGATTTCCTAAAACAATACCCATACATATACATGTACTAGACAAAAATGACTGGCAACATGGGCACTATTTTCTCTAATACATTAGAAGCTGTTTCCCCCATCGAAAAAGCTTAGAGAAAAAAAAAATACTGAGCTTATGGTAAAACAATAATACTCTCAAGAAAGAAACTCATAACCTTGAGTGCAAATGGAAAGAAACTGACTTGGAATTTTTTTAGAATTGCATGGAAAAACAGTATGTCCAGCTAAAGACAGATTCAAAAAACTGCTAGGGCAGAGCATATCCACAAACTCATTGAAAATAACCAAAACAATCCAAGGTTTTTATTTAGCACAGTGGCTAGATTAACAAATAACCAGACGCCACCACTGATCTATAATACAGAACCACCCAATCTAAATAAGCCCTCACAGTAATGACTTAAAAATAGATGACATCAGAAATACAATAACAAATTTAGATTCTACAGTGTCCAGTACTTCATTCATTGCACCCAAAGATAAACTGCAGTGCTTTACAAATATAGGACAGGAAGAGTTAAATAAACTTCCACTGAATCTAAACCAACAACATGTTTATTAGATCCTGTAGCCACTAAATTTCGGCGAGAGTTGTTAACTGAAACAGAAGAACCTCTTCTCAATATTATTAACTCATTGTTATTGTTAGATCACATCCCAAAACATTGGAGCTGGCTGTTATTAACCCTCTTATTAAGTAACCACAACTAGATCCTAATGAACTGGCAAATTACAGACCCATTTCAATTATTTTGATTATGTCTAAAATTTTTGAAAAGTTATGTCTGCTCAGTTGTGCTCCTTCTTGTGTAAAAAAGGGGAAAAAAAGATCTATATGAAGAATTATATGGAGACCCCACCATAGCACAGAATCTGCATTTCTTAAAATTACAAATGAGTCATCTTCATTTTCACCAGTATGGAGTGCCACAAGGATCTGTCCTAGGTCCTTTTCTATTTTCAATATACATGTTGCCCCTTGGTAATATTATTAGAAAATACAGGATAAGTTTCCACTGTTATGCTGATCATACCCTATATAGACTCTATATCTTAACAAGACCAGATGAATCTTTTAAATTATCTAAGCTAAAGGAGAGTAGTAAAAATGTCAAACATTGGAAGGCCAATCATTTTCTCCTATCAAATTTGGGTAAGGCAGAGATATTACTTATTGGACCAAAAAGCAGTGCACAGAATCTCTTGGATTACAATTTGCAACTAGACGGATGTACTGTTACTTCTTCTACAGTCAAAAATCTAGCTGTTATATTAGACAGCAACATGCCTTTTGAAAATCATATTTCTCATGTTACAACAGCATTCTTCTATCTTAGAAACATTGCCCAGATACGAAACATGTTATCTGTCACTGATGCAGAAAAGCTTGGCATCCCGTGGTAACTAGGAATTACACAAGCTTCAGTCTGGATCCAGCCCTTACAAAGACCTGAGATGACCAAACACCTGAGAAGAAATGATGCAAACCCCTCAAAGGACCTCAGATTATGCCAACCCTGAAACAACATAAACTACCAAATTTAACTACAAGTTTGATTGCAACATACAATAATTGCTGTTAATAGTGTTCATCGTTTATTTAATTACATCATTATTACGTTACGTCACTTAATTTTACCATACAATTATCCCATATGTACATCAATTTGACATAGTCATCACTGACAAGCTACTACTAAATAAATTGCAGATACTTATTTTTCTGTAATGACAGTTCAAAGTAGTTCATCATTGAATTCAGTGATGTCATCTCTGTTTAGTTAAAATTTTGTCTGTGCATTTATTTGCAATCAAATCAGCGATATCGCTGTAGATGAAGTGTACCCAACTAAGCAAGCCAGAGGCGACAGCGGCAAGGAACCGAAACTCCATTGATGACAGAATGGAGAAAAAAAATCTTGGGAGAGACCAGGCTTAGATGGGGGGCCAATTCTCCTCTGACCAGACGAAACCAGCAGTTCAATTCTAGGCTGCAGCAAAGTCAGATTTTGCAGAAGAATCATCTGTTTCCTGTGGTCTTGTCCTGGTGCTCCTCTGAGACAAGGTCTTTACAGGGGATCTGTATCTGGGGACTGGATATGGTGGCTACGGTGACCTCGGAATAAGAGAGAAACAGACTAATATTAGCGTAGATGCCACTCTTCTAATGATGTAGCAAGTACATCGGGTGTTATGGGAAGTGTTTCTGGTTCTGGTTTATCTAATTGATGCAGCCCAAAAATCCTTTAACAGATTTAGATATTAAAAGAATATTAGTATGTTATGTGTAAGCCAGGTTAAAGAGATGGGTCTTAATCTAAATTTAAACTGCAAGAGTGTGTCTGCCTCCCGAACAATGTTATTTAGGTTATTTCAGAGTTTAGGTGCCAAATAGGAAAATGATCTGCCGCCTGCAGTTGATTTTGATATTCTAGGTATTATGAGTTTTGAGAATGCAGAGGACATGGAGGATTATAATGTAACAGGAGCTCATTCAAATACTGAGGTGCTAAACCATCCAGGGCTTTATAAATAATAAGCAATATTTTAAAATCTATACGATGTTTGATAGGGAGCCAGTGCAGTGTTGACAGGGCCAGGCTTATATGGTCATACTTCCTGGTTCTAGTAAGAACTCTTGCTGCTGCATTTTGGACTAGCTGTAGTTTGTTTACTAAGCGTGCAGAACAACCACCCAATAAAGCATTACAATAATCTAACCTTGATGTCATAAATGCATGGATTAACATCTCTCCATTTGACAATGAGAGCATAGGCCGTAATTTAGATATATTTTTTTAGATGGACAAATGCAGTTTTACAAATGGTAGAAACATGGCTTTCTAAGGAAAGATTGCGATCAAATAGCACACCTAGGATTTTAACTGATGACGAAGAATTGACAGATCAGCCATCAAGTCTTAGACAATGTTCTAGGTTATTACATGCAGAGTTTTTAAGTCCTATAACTAACACCTCTGTTTTTTTTTTTTTCCAGAATTTAGCATAAGGAATTACTCGTCATCCAGTTTTTTATATCGACTATTCCTTTTAATTAGTTTTTCAAATTGGTGTGTTTCACCGGGCCGCGAAGAAATATAGAGCTGAGTATCATCAGTATACAAGTGAAAGTTAACACCATGTTTCCTGATGATATCTCCCAAGGGAAACATATAAAGCGTGAAGAGTAGCGGCCCTAGTACTGAGCCTTGAGGTACTCCATACTGAACTTGTGATCGATATGATACATCTTCATTCACTGCTACGAACTGATGGCGGTCATATAAGTACGATTTAAACCATGCTAATGCACTTCCACTGATGCCAACAAAGTGTTCAAGTCTATGCAAAAGAATGTTGTGGTCAATTGTGTCAAACGCAGCACTAAGATCCAATAGAACTAATAGAGAGATACAACCACGATCAGATGATAAGAGCAGGTCATTTGTAACTCTAAGGAGAGCAGTCTCAGTACTATGATACAGTCTAAATCCTGACTGGAAAAATGGAAATCCTCACAGATACCATTTTTCGCTAAGAAGGAATATAATTGTGAGGATACTAGCTTTTCTAGTATCTTGGACAGAAAATGTAGATTCAAGATTGGTCTATAATTGACTAGTTCTTTGGGTCAAGTTGTGTTTTTTTGATGAGAGAATTAATAACATCCAGTTTAAAGGTTTTGGGGACATATCCTAATGAAAATGAGGAATTAATAATAGTCAGAAGAGGATCTATGACTTTTGGAAGCACCTCTTTTAGAAGCCGTAGATGGTACAGGGTCTAGCATACATGTTGTTCGTTTAGATGATTTAACAATTTATACAATTCTTCCTCTCCTATAGTAGAGAATGAGTGGAACTGTTTCTTAGGGGGTCTATAATGCACTGTCTGATGTGATAACGTAGCTGACGGCTGAATGGTTAAAATTTTATCTCTAAATGTATCAATTTTAGAAGTAAAGTAGTTCATAAAGTCATTACTGCTGTGATGTTGGGAAATGTCAACACTTGTTGGGGCTTTATTTTTCGTTAATTTAGCCACTGTATTGAATAAATACATGGGGTTGTGTTTATTTTCTTCTAAAAGAGAAGAAAAGTAATCGGATCTAGCAGCATGTGCTTCAGCACACTGTGAACTGCTGCTGTTTCTAAACAGCTCCACTTTCCAGTAATACCCCTTACAGTTGACTGTGGAATATCTAATCGCAAGTGGAATCCGTTCACAGTACTACGGCTGAATACTCTGAACTCTTCAGAACAATCCATTCTTCACAAATGTTTGTAATTTCAGACTGACTGGCTATGTGGTTGATTTTATACACCTGTGGAAATGGATCCAATTGAAACACCTGAATTCATAATGTCCTTAAACAGTTTGTCCATATATTGTATGACCTGAAATAATTATTCTGACAGTCACCCATTAGTGCAGTTTTATACATTATGAATTTACCTATAAATCTAAAACTGAAGTTGTTTATTTATTTATTTGTATCATTATTATTATTTTTAGTAGCAATATTAGTAATCGTAGTGGTAGTAGTAGATTTGTGGTCACTTTCATGTAGGTTCAGCATGGTTACATTGCCCTGGTATACATGAAAGAGTAATTTAACCAGCTTGTGACATGCTCAAGATACTCTTTATTGCCAGATGATGGTGGTAGAACATTAGTACTGCTCTCCTTGGCATGTTCAACACTTGTAAACTCCATACTGGATCACTACAGTTGAGCCATGATCCTTTAGCTCTTAGCTTTGATGACTATCAGAAGTTCTTCATCCTCTGAAGGTTGTCACTAGGGAAATGAAAATAATGGGTCTTCAACAGTTATTTTTAGCATCTTTTTTCAAAAAAAAAAAAAAAAAAGACCTATTTATCTCTGTTTGGAGTTCCTACGTTTCTACGTGGTTATTTAGAGAAAGTGTATATTGGTTTGTGGGTTCTTTAAAGCAATTTAATTAAATCATTTTACATATATTTTTAGCTCATGACACAATAAAAATTATTTTAAAACTGCTTTACAAAGAATGATGCATTACAGTCCCCAGCAAGCAAGACAAAGACAACAAATACATAAAAACTCCCCAGGATAAGGTGAGATACAGTAAGGTACGATAGGAAGCCACTTTGGGAGAAACCGACATCCAGTTTGGGAATTCCACCTCACCTGACTGGCATGTTTCAACAAATTTATTCAAACATAAAGGACTGATAATGAGAAACATCCTCTTTTGGTGGCAGATACTGGTTAAGATATGACACTGATTGTGATACATGCAGATGAGGAGGTGCTGTGGAGTTTAAAAAGGGCAAGGTCAGAGCTAATGAACCTCAAAATTGGTCTTCTAAAGGTATGGTTTTTCGAGAAGCTGAAGAAGTTATATAAGTGTTCGGTAACACTTTAGAATAAGGTTCCATTAGTTAATGTTAGTTAATGTATTAATTAACATGAACAAGCAATGAATAATACATTTATTACTGTATTTATTCATCTTCGTTAATGTTACTTAATGAAAATAAAGTTATTCATTGTTAGTTCATGGTAATTCACAGTGCATTAACTAATGTTAACAAGCACAACTTTTGATTTAAATAATGCATTAGTAAATGTTGAAATTAACATGAACTAAGACTTATAAATGCTGTAGAAGGATTGTTCTTGCTTAGTTCATGTTAACGAAAGTAGTTAACTAACATTAACTAATGGAACCTTATTCCAAAGTGTTACCAAGTGTTCTCTTTTATATTGATAGACCAGACCATTAGCAGTTTTTATATGTAAGAAAATGAGAAAGCGCTATGTAACAGTACATGTAACCAATGGAAAGGAGATTGGAATGTACCTGACAGTACATTGTAATAATCAGCTCTAGTTATGAATACATGGACAACTTAAACAGCATCATAATAGGAAGACAATGTTCTGAACTAACTGTAACATCTGAGTTAGAAACTCTTAAACATTAGATGTCATTTTCACAAAAAATTATCTGGACAAAGTTTTGTTTTGATCCTGGAAATTACTTACTATTTGTGTTAAATCTCCTTAATGCAATCCACCAATTAAAAAACTTTGAAATGTGACTTTATCTGGAGAAAATCTGCAAAGTAATTACATTCTGTCTAATAATAACACCAAAGCGAAGCATACAAAGAGAACAACAAAGGGCCCAAGACTGAGCCTTGTTGCATACCATACCTGTGGTAAAGGGATCATATGATGTCATTTAAATTTTACCTTTCTCTTTGGAGTGTTACAAGCTCTTGGTGCATAAATAAGATCTGTAAATTTGCAAAGACTAAAGTCTCAAATACAAAACGATATTCTTTATAAAAGTTAAGAGTCAACCACACATACCTAAAACATCTCATTTAACACGCCCCCACATGTCTACATCACGATGTTGGAAGATTTGCATAACGCCGCCCATGCAAAGAAAGAAGGCTTAACTTTTATTCTCGCTGTTGCAGCCACCATTTTGTGGAGACGTTGTGTGTTTCCCTGTGAAAGCGAAACTACTTTGTTTGGCCCATCCAAAAGAGAACACAAGTAGAAATCAGTGGTTAAGCTGTATTTATAACACTGTTCTGGAACAGTTCAACCTGAATATTCAGATGTGTGCAGCGCATTTTATGGAGAATGACAACTGTTTCATGGGAGAGTAGCCTACAATACAGTGTCTCTTTCTATAAAGTGGGGCAATTCCAACTTTGCAAGGACAGTCTGGCGCTTCTGACTCACAGCCTGTAAGTACATTTTAATATTTAAAGAATTTGCCACTGACGATTCAAAATCTAGTTTTGAGCAATAAAGAGTATCGCTTTTTGTTTGTTATTTTTCCGATCACAAATGTAGGCATGATTTTATGTTTACACAGTGTGATATGAAACACAATGCATAAAAAAGATTATAATCAGTAATTATGTCCCCACATGATGCAACATTACCTTGTTTATTATTAATTATTATTTTTGTCTCGGCGCTCCTACCGGGTCACGCATCAAAGTTCTGTCACACACTTGAGGAATTCGACCAATCATAATGCACTGAATAGCTGGCCAGTCAGAGCACACCTTGCTTTTTTTTTTTTTAAATGATGAGCTTTGTAAAAATCAATGGTATAGAGGAGCAGCAATAATGTACCTTATGTGGAAAATATATAGATATTTATTTAACCTTGAACCACATAACACACATTGCTTTACACAGAATACACAAAATAATGTTCTTTTTAGCAATGTCATATGACCATTTTAATCAGACAGCTCATTTTCACAATAAAATCATGTGGTTGACCAGTACATTATTTTTTTTTTTCTGTAGAACTAGGAAATAAAAAAAGATCTATGTGGAACTTAACAATGTTCTCCTATAACATCATGCTGAAAAAAAAAAAATATTCCATATGAAACTAATTTTTTTTAATGTTATTTCACAAGGCAACATTTTCATTTTTACTGTATAATTACTAAGAATCTTGCTGGATTTCCAGTATGAACAGTGTTAATGTATGTTTGTGAAAGAACTGAAGATGAGAGAAAGTGAGAAAAACCTGTTCAAATGTGTGGCTAGTCAGAGTGCAGTGTGGTTATGATGGCTGCAGTGGCTGAAACCTACAGGAAGTTTGTTCACAGAGATAATAACCAAGTCATCCAGCTGTCATCTCATTTTTGTTACGGTCATTCCGCTTGACTCTCTCATCATGCCCTGTATGTATGTGTATGTGTATTAGATGTATGGTATATTTGTTACCTTAAATGCTGTGCTTTTATATTTGAGATAGCAATTTTTAAGGTACTTAAGTTAGAAATTAGGCTTGAAAATAAAGATTTGATTTATTTTTTATCTATGAATGTTGACTGTCAACTTCAAGACATCAAATTTAACATCACAACAAAAGATGTGCAATATTATTAACATTTAGGACATGTTTGAATTCAGCATACAGTCCTAATTTGTGTAATTTTGTAATTGTCTATGGGAAAAATATAATAAAATAAATAAATAAATGCATAAATGAATAAACATCAAAATTAAATATATGAAATCAAATCAAATATAAAAACTTCTCCAGAATACAGGTTTAGAATAAAGATGATTACAAAATTACCTTAAATAATTTAATTAATGATTTTTATATAGTTTTTATTTTTACTACAACTGATTCTATATCAGATTATGTCAAAACTATGATTTTAGTTACAGTCAAAAAGCAAGACCTCTGATGTGGCACAGGTCAAAATCACAATTTTAACAGGGTTTGAACAGCACCACACAATGGGTTACCTACAAAAAGCACACAAAAGGCTGTCATTTTCTAAAAATCCTAATTTGATATATTTTTCATGTATCTATATCGATAAACATATCAGTGCTATCAGAATGACAAGTCCTTGGATCATTCACTGAAAAAACAAGTACAATATACTTAAATATATGTGTGCAAAAACTTGCAAAAGAAAAATTATGTCAAATTTAAGTAAGGAATTCAGTAAAATCTAAGTTTTGTAAAATGAATTATTTTTGAGTAATTTTGATTTCTGAAAATGCAAGAACAAGGAAACAAACAGTCAGAAAGACGAGGAGTAAAGATGCATGGTGAAAGGTTAGGAAGGCAAAACAGAGGAAGAGACAGAAGAGTCCAAAGACATAAGGGCATTTCTGAGAAAATGAGGGCCACTATTGTGGAATAAAGAGACCACTTCACTGCCTAGAGAACACTAGAGAGATCAGTTCAAAACGTTGCTATAAAAACCTCTGTTTTATTCCGAAACAGCATTGTTAGGATTCATTTTTAATCTTTAAGCTTTAAGAAAAGTTTACTTTAATAACACTACTGCAAAGAGATCTTCAGTAGATGAGAAGTTCAAATACCAAATAACTGAATATAAACACACCATACAGTATACTGTCATTTACTGTAGAGTAGAAAATAAATAAAATAACTCATCATACTCTGCCAAACTGCATTACAGTGTTGGTAATGACCTTATTTTATATTACTTTCTCTACTTCCTAAAAAATACAGTACATGTAAAAGTACTTGGCTACAAATCAATTGAACAGTTATGACCGGGTGTGCACATCACAGAGGACCTCTCCTGGACTGAAAACACAGCAGCACTGGCCAAGAAAGCACAGCAGTGTATCTACTTCCTCCGCAAACTGAGAAGAGCCAGAGCCCCGGCCCCATCATGTACACCTTCTGCAGAGGCACCATCGAGAGCATCCTGTCGAGCTGCATCACTGTGTGGTATGGCGCCTGCAACGCGTCCTGCTGAAAGACTCTGCAACGCATAGAGAGAGCAGCTGAGAAGATCATTGGTGTCTCTCTCCCCTCCCTCCAAGACATGTAACCCGTCTCACCCGTAAAGCCCTCTGCATCACAGGTGATCCCACCCACCCATCACACAGCTTCTTCAGCCTGCTGCCATCAGGGAGGAGACTGCGGAGTCTCCAGGCCAGGACCAGCAGACTGAAGGACAGCTTCATCCCCCCCCACCCCCCCCCCCCCCCAGCTTTATCCCCATGCACCACTGAACTCTGAACTTTTTTTTTTTTACATTACCTTATTTGCATATTTGTATAGTTGTATTTTATATTTTATATGTTCTACTGTTAGTGTTACTGTATGCACAAAGGGTCTGAGAGACACTTATATGGAAGAATTTACAATGAAGCAGACTTGACCTGACTTGAGTTTGTGGGTCTACAACATGTGCTACAGTTACAGTACTGTTTTCCAGTATTAACTGCTCACAAGGTGCATCTCTGAACTATTTAAGAGGACCCCTTCATTGGTCAAATTCAAGATTTACCTGTGCAATTCATCAATTCAGGACACATTTACAAAAAAAGTCAACTAGTTCAGCCATTTTGCATTTAATGACTTATGCAACTAACTAATGCATAGATGTTTTTGGGGTAATTCAACAGAGAAGCAGGAAAATGTATTTTGAGCAACATGTCATAAGCAATTGATAATGTAGGAAACTGCATAAGTGTACCAAAGCATTGGAAATGTGTTCAGAAGAATGAGAAATTGCTTTTATGATTTGCACAGCTGACTAGATGATGTGGAGGGTGAATTTTCTTTTTTTTTTTTTTTTTTTTTTTTTTGAGAATCACAATTGTGATCTGAGAAGTGTGCCAAAGGGAGTGAATAAGAAAAGTGTTTTGTGAGTGATTACTGTTAACAATATAACAAAACATCTCAATTTCTCAACTGTTCTCAAGCTTAATGATGGTGCTGCTCTAGACCAAGACAGTTAGAGAGCTCCTCAAGGACTGTTGTGCAACAGAGACAGTGACTGTGTGTGTGTGTGTGTGTGTGTGTGTGTGTGTGTGTGTGTGAGAGAGAGAGAGAGAGAGAGAGTGCGTGTGTGTGCAGATGTAACGGACTTCCTGTGGTGCCTGAAAATACCCTGCAATGCACTATTGGGAAAACATGAGAACACACAGACTCTAAAAACGCTCGGGTTCCCGCTCAGGAGTCACAATGCACTGGTCAGCTTGTTAAAAACAGTCCTGTCAAAACAGCATTATATATAATTCATTTTGAAATCAGAATCAACCATTCGAGAGGACAAACATTAAATCATCTGATTTCTTCTTCCAAGCTCATTTATTATAGAGTTTGAATCTCCATAAGGGTTTTTTTTTTTAATCCAAAAATAAAAGACTTTCAGAGTACTCAACTCCAGAAAAGAGATGACATTACACAAGTGTCCATAAAAGTCTTTCACATTCACATTTTGGGGAAGTGAATGTGAAAACTCCAAACTTCCCCATTTACTTTGTGTGTGTGTGTGTGTGTTTGCATGTTCATGGAGTGTTTTCAATAAGCCTGACATGTATTTAAAGTATTCTATTCAAAATAGAGGACAGTTAATTTGACAAATTGTAACAAAGAAATGGCAAGTAATTCATTGTAATAAACATGATATATTAAAGTAGCATGACTGAAATAGTATTTTCTTGCAGAATGTACTCCAAAAGCATTTGTCTTATTTAAAGTTCTAGATTTTTTTTTTTTTTTTTTTTTTTTTTTGGTAAGTGTAGAAAGATATTTTTCCACTTTGAAAACAATGCCGGAAACACACCTAATGTCAGTCGAGTTTTGCATATGAATATCCAAGCAAACACAGAATAATGCATTTGTCTATGCTGCAATAGTAGTTGCTTCCTCAAACCCTGCGATAACAGTGTGAAGCTTTGATTAAAACGGGAACAAAGCTCTCTCAGAACTTCACTTTGGGTGAACGCTGAAGTTTATGATTCTCAGACAATAGCGCATGTAAAAATTTCCCTTTGATTGACTGACTCAAGGCCACAACACAAAGCCTATTTACTCAACAACTCAGAAACACAGTTACAAAAATATAAGTGTTTTTCTTTAGCTTTGCTCATAGTGTTATAATTATGAATGTACTGTATTACACAAAAGAACAACGGTGCATTAACTACAATCCATGAATAAATCTTGAAGTGATGAAAATAGTAAAAAATTCTAGAACAGAAAGTTTTATGTACTTTTATGTACAGTAGGTAGGCCTGGAGTTTGCACACAACTTATTAAATAATCTTTCTGAAATCAGTCAAATGTATCATCTGACAAACTTTACTAAAGAATTATTAAAACATTAAAGAGATGGTGGAGATACACATCCGATAAAGCCAACCCATCTACTGGATAACGATTGGCCGAAATCCCTTAACAGTGTCATAAATGAAAAATCACGAGTCGTCGCCACATTTGACCTATCAGAGGCCAGATGCTTCAGTGAAGTCAGCATTATCACTTATGGGCAATACAGGAAATTTCGTCTTTCTCACATCAGAACGGTGAAGCTGAAGGCAGAAGAGTTTTAAAACAAGATTTGCCCATTTGAAAAGTGATACCACAGTACAGCACTCTTGTGAAGTAATTTCCACGTTATGCAATATTCTGTAAACAGGTGGGAAACTGTGAGATAGACGCCACAGAAGAAGATACAGTATATGAGTGAAGGGCTTCATGTTGCATTACAGAATGGATGGCTGTGTAATTTCACCTGTGAGTATATGAGAGATTGCATTCTGTTTCAAAAATGTTAAACTTTTCAAATCAAAACTAGAATTATTTTTATTTGTCTTTCTTTTTTTTTCTTTCTTTTTTTTTTTTTTCTTTTTTTTTTGGTTAAAGTGCAATTTAGTTGACCTGTTTATATAAATAGGTAAAAAGCAAAAATGTGTGTGTGGGGGGGGGAAGTGGGGGTTTGGAATATTTATTGATGTATTGATTTATTTATTTTCAGTTGTCAGAAGAATTAATTCCGTATGATCCAGACACTCGGCCAATATATGACTTCTACCCGTATCTCAGTACTGACCCTCAGACTCATCCTGGTAAGTTATGCATAATATATATATATATATATAATTTCTAGAACACATATAGTCACATATATAGATATTTATTTAAACTCTCAATTTGTCCAACAACCAGTTTTTAATTCAACTTCAAACTCAATTTGTTCTCCCTTGCTGTTTGTCATGCAAGAAAGTGGCTGGGACTACACAGGCATTCATGGCCATCACGGTGAATTTGAGCCGCCTCAAGGAAACCATTTCACAGAGCTGCATCCCAGCACATACCGCTATGGAGACGTGGAGTCCTTCCATCCATCCGTAGATTCAGGGATGGGAACACTTTTACCTGTTGTTCCTCCACAGGTTAGTTTATCTATCTACTGCATTTACTGATTAACAATGGCCTTTCAATAGAAACATAAAATTCAGTAAAATATTCTATTCAGTAAAATAAGAAAGATATTAGGATCTAGGGTTAGATAAAAGGTCTGCAGGACTAGTCTAACAGCGTACTGTAATCAGAGAAAAGGTCTGAAAGAACGAAATGATAAAGAAAAAGAAAGAGAGATGGGCAGGATGTGAGTGGAGGAGACAGACTGATTGCTCAACACTGTCTTTTCCTGACTAAAGGCTGTTGCTGCTGCTGCACAATATATGCACACTCTTACACAAGATATGTGAGCGAGAGACCATCACAGTCATGAAGCAGCTCATACCACAAATTTATTAACCCCAAATGTTTGAATGATAGTGTATCAGGGTTTCCCTAAATAAATCAATCAATAAATACAGCAGCGCAACTGTTTTCGACATTGCTAATTATAAAAAAAATTTCATATATACATTTTTATTGAGCAGCAAAAGACTGGAGTAATGATGCTGAAAAGTCAGCTTTGATCACAGCAATCAATTACATTTCAAAATACAGTCACACACACAAAATAAAGGCATTATAAAATTAGGCTTACTTATCCATAAAATTTAGCTTCCATTCTTCCTAAACCACTTAAGCACAAACCCCACCACCATACATTTATGAAGGTTTAATTGGTCATGTAAATGCTAACCTCTAACCGTAACCTAAAGCCTAACATTTTATCTACGCCAGGTGTGACAATTGTTGCGCTGTGCCACAATAACTAAAGGCTTCCTACACTGAAAATGTCAAATAAGTTCTAAATCCATTCTTACTGCTGTCGAAAATATCTATATATAAGTCCATGCACTACTGAAATAAAATTTATCTTCAGTTTACTGTCAGTGTCAAGTTGCATTAATTTTAGGCAGTATAACTAATTATAATGGGTTTGCTTTGATTTTCTCATGTTTGATTTATCTATGATTCTTTGGAATCCATGAAGTCTGAAATTTTCTCACTGCTTCACTGAGTTGACCAATGAGATTGACTGTGAGCTGATGTTTGCGCTTAACTTGTTTGCAAAATACACCAAAATATAAAAATAAAAGTTGTTCAGTAAAAAGATTATCTTTTCTGCAGTACTGCTCAAATCTCCTTTGCACTCATGTTTGATTCAAATATGCCTTTTAAGATGTGTTGTGCCAGATTTGGTTTTAAAAATCATTGGTACTCTCTTGTCTGATTTCTGTATTGCCTTTCATCTAAATGGTGGTTGCTCATTCAGAACATCAATCCAGTTCCTTCCTCATGATAACTGATGACATCAGTGAAGGAATCAAAGCTGACCACAGGGTCTGTACAGAGGACTTGTCTGGTTCTTGTGCTGACGGTTGTTGAGGTGATGAAGTCTTTGAAGGAGATATGTCTCTGTAGGACGCATCTAACTAGTAGAGGTCGTTTCAAGGTGCTATCCACCATCTGATCTGGATACAGACTGGCTCCGTATGGCTACATTGACATCAGAATAAGAATGAAACAGACTAATATTAGCGTAGATGCCATTCTTCTTACGATGAAAAAGTATATTGGGTGTTATGTGAAGTGTTCCCAGTTCCGGTTGACCAAGTTAATGCAGCCTAACAATTCTTTCAAGTATTTGAATTTTAGAAATGTGTGCTGTGTACTGTATGTGCCAGGTTAAAGAGATTGGTCTTTAATCTAGACTTAAATTGATTTAGTGTGTTTGCCTCCAGAACAACACTAGGAAGATTGTTCCAAAGTTTGGGTGCAAGACAGGAAAATGATCTGCTGCCCGCAGTTGATTTTGATATTCTAGGTATTGTCAAATGGCCAGAGTTTTGAGATTGCAGAGGGAGTGAAGGACTATAATGTAAAAAGAGCTCACTCAAGTATTAAGGAGCTAAACTGTTCATGGCTTTTTAAGTAATTAGCAAGATTTAAACTTGTGTAATGTTGTCAGAACTGGGCTAATATAGAAATGTAGAGCTTAGTATCATTGACATAAAAGTGAAAACTAAAACCATGTTACCTGATTATATCTTCCAAGGGAAACATGTAGAGGGTAAAAAACAAAGGTCCTAGTACTGAGCCTTGTGGTATTCCATACCTTGTGATCGATATGATACCTCATTATTCACTGCTATAAATTGCTGATGGTCAGATAAGCACAATATAAACCATACCAATGCAATTCCACTAATGCAAAATTATTTTCTAGTCCATTCAAAAGAATGTTGTGGTCGATATTGTCAAATGCAGTGCTAAGATCCAGCAGCACTAATAGGAAGAGGAGCACCATTAAATTGGGATTTTTGCTCACTTAATTCCAGAAATATATTTTTAACCAATAACCTGAGCTGTTACACTATGTGTAATTGGCCATAGTAAAATGGTGTCCCGACTTAGGAATAGGAATACATATCACACAAGGGATTACATGCATTTATCTCTTTAAATTCGGCATGAAACAGAAGTAGTTTTTGTCTTTTTTTTTCTACTTTGACATCTATCCGAATGAAACAGCATCTGAAATAAGAGGGTGGGACTTGATTTCGTCCTTTGGGAAATGATTAGATTGTTGGATGTTGGGGTGTTGCTAATAAAATGGAGGCAGAACAGAATGCCAGTTTGCAGTTAGTTGTGAGGGGATTTTTCTCCACTGGATTCACCGGTGACACCCTAGCATGAAGACATTTTTTATTTATTGAAGATGGTGATGACGAGGATGATCAATGGCAAAAAACCTACCTAACAGCGCTCACAAGAGAGATAGAGAGACTGCCTGAATGGCCGAGCATGTCCTAAATTGTCCTCAAAAAAAAAAAACGTTTTTGATATCCTAAGAGTAATGTTGTGGATATATCCAAATATCCTTTCAATTTTTAGGCGTAGTGTACACCCCCATGGCTTGCACCATCACTGCTCAATGCATTGATCACCCAGCCCCCCGCCACCAGCATTTACCCCTCATGTCACTAGCTCCGCCCTTGCACCAAAGCTCGTGACCGGAAGAGAAGATGTGTAGTTTTGAGGGGGAGGGGAGGTTAACGTTTTTGATTAAAGATTACTAGGGCACATGAATATATATATAATGAAGTGCACGGATAAATTATTTATAATATACACTAAACTACAGTATTCCATGCAAAAATAAGAATTTTCCATTGTGTTTCCATGGTGACTTTAAATACATTTAAAATAAGTTAATAAATAAAATAACTTAATATAAACTTTCATTTTAGATGCAGCCCTCCAAATATAATTAAATAGTAAACAGGCATAATAAAAAGATTACTAATGCACTAAATGTTTTTGTGTGATGGGATTCTGCCAATAGAAATGAAACTTTGTGGTTCTCTGGTATGATTTGGAAGCAAACATGATGTACACTTGATTGGTAAATCTGGGAGCATGGCATTGTGTGTCTCTTTCTGTTGACAGTTGAGTTTTTGTACTTCCTCTTTCAATGTAAAGTAATTTTGTGGTTTCCAAATATTTGATACTTATACAAGATCATGCAAAACCAGCATTTTTATTTTTTTTTGCATGAAAATAAGTGTGGGGGAATGTCCGACTGATACACTAATCACAAAACATTGCCTGATCATTTGCATTTGTTTGATATTTTTCTTTATATTTTGCATTATCCAATATCCAATGAAATTACAATGTAAACAAGACATAACATTTTTTAACCATTACACGCTTTAGCAAACAAATGCCAAATTCTCAAAAATCACGAAATCTTATTTGTACATTTTCTATGACCTGCTCATGGCCAGTGAAGATTAGGTTTAGAAAAGTTCACACTTTTGATGAAAAAAAATGTCATGTTTTGGCAAACTGATTGTGAATTCTTATGAAATTGTACAATTAAATTTATTTTATTTTTTTTATGACTTGCTCACGCCCCACTGAGGATTTTGTTTCGGGGTGCAGGTTCATACTTTTTAAATTAAAAAGTTTGTTTTCATGTATATTGCCACTTGGTGGGAAATTTGTGGGAAATTCTACGACCTCATTCGTATGTTTTTGGATGATCTGCTCAGGTTAAGAGGTGCAGTTTCCCAATTTTTTTTTATTACAAATCATTTATTTTTTTGTCTGTTTTGGAAAATTGGTGACAAATTCATACAAATTTGTACAATATCATTTGCAGGCTCATTAATTACTAAAAATCACGTTTTCGTATGTTTTGGGAAACTGGAGATGAATTTGTTTGAATTTGTACCATCTCATTTGTAAATTTTCTTATGAACTGCTCTCTCCCAACTGAAGGTTTTGTTTAGTTGGTTGCAAATTCACCTGAGTTTGTATGAGTTTTTTCGTACATTTTTGTATGACCTGCGCACATCTCACAGAAGGTTAGGCTTAAGGGTGGTTTAGGCTGTGGATGCAGGTTGGGTGGCATGGTGCCTCAGTGGGTACCACTGCTGCCTCAAAGCAAGAAGGTCCCCAGTTTGACTCCTTTCTCTGTAGAGTTTGCATGTTCTCTCTCCTTCTCAGGTGGTTTCGTCAGGGTGCGCAAGTGGATTGGATGCAGTTAATTACCACAGATGTGTCCCAGCTCTGAGAGTTAGTGCACCCTCAGTACTGGTGAATTTATACAAAATTACGACTTCATAAGAAAAAATGTAAAAAATTAAAACTTGTACCGAGTTGGTTGATAGCATTGATTGCTTTGATTATATGTGTCCCTGTGTCAGGGTTAGCATAAGGAGCCACAGAAGCATTAAGGCAAGTCTGATGATTGTTGGTCTATCTCTACAGTATACTTATGTACCCCATACAATGTACCAGCGGTCCCCTGTCCCCCACTGCAGTACCGATGATGAGGACCCCGGGGGACGCAGTCCACCCTTTGAGGTGTCCGAGGGTGAGGAGGACAATGACAAACACCCAGGCATCTCCAGCACTCTATCAGGTGAGCTACAAACAAAAATGTGTCTTAAAGGGTAAGTTCACCCAAAAATTTTAATTAGACTGTGTTTTATTCACCCGCGAAGCATCCTAGGTGCATACGACTTTCTTCTTTCAGACAAGTCCAGTCAGAGTTATATAAAAAAAAAAAAATACTGGCTATTCCAAGCTCTGTTGTTGTAGTCAGCGACTGTTGCAGTTGAACAGTCTAAAAGGCAAAAAAAAAAAAAAATCCATATTTTCTAACACTCCAGCGGATGACACAGCACATCTGCACATGCCTCTGAGATATGCTATTCTCACGAGTTCGTTTATAAGAGCAAATGGAAAACCAGTCATATTGAAATCCTCTGACATTTTTCTTTCCAAATCCTCGGTTTGTACTTCTGATTCATGACTGGCGTTTTGTTTTGTTCTCTCTCTACATTCGTCACTAATCACGCAACACCGATGTCCTTACATAATCCACTGCAATGACATCCATTTATGACAGATAAGGAAGTTATTACGTTTTGAAACATGGATTTTTTCTTACAAAAACACAAAGATTCGCTACAGGAGGCTTTTATTCACCTCGGAGCCATCATGTGTGGCATGCTTTATTTCGGATGTGCGCGCTTTATTTGACGACTTTTGGACTGTTCAACTGCGACATCCGCTGACTGCAATGATAGAGCTTGGAATGGCCAGGACAATTTTTTATAAAACTCCGGCTGGATTCATCTGAAAGATGAAAGTCGTATATACACCTAGGACGCCTCGAGGGTGAGTAAAACACAAGTTCATTTTCATGTCTGTTGAGCACCATCAAAATGAAGTGTTAGCAGATATTAAGCAGACAGTCTACTGCTAATTGACATGTAGTTGAAAAATTACCCAGTCAGTATAATGTCTAAAGAGGACCATCAAAAGTAAGTGTTACTCAGATCTTAAATCATACTCAAGCCACAATAAAAAGTTTGTTTTGTTATATTTGGTATCAAAAGTGGCGAGCCTTCCAGACTTTAAACTGAATGTAAACTTCTACAGGAAACAAACGGAAAGTGCGCCTCTATCAGTTCCTCCTGGACCTTCTGCAGGACGGAGACATGCGGGACTGCATCTGGTGGGTGGACCGAGAGCGAGGCATCTTTCAGTTCTCCTCCAAACACAAGGAGATACTCGCCGGCCGCTGGGGCCAGCAGAAGGGCAACCGCAAGAGAATGACCTACCAGAAGATGGCCAGGGCCCTGCGCAACTACGGCAAGACCGGCGAGGTCAAAAAGGTGAAGAAGAAGCTGACGTACCAGTTCAGCGGCGAGGTGCTGAGGAGGACGACTACGGAGAGGAGGCAGTATCATCACTGAAACCCTGGACACAAAACATCTCGTTCAGATCCAGTGTCTCTTACCTACAATATTAATAATAATAATAATATTCTCAGATTCTCTCCTGCCATTGTTCTGCAGCAAAACATGTAATCTCAGGGATATGTTATATGTAAAGGTAAATCAGAGATATATAATATTTGAATAGCTGACAAATGGATATGGACAATAGACATTTTTAAGGTTAAAGTTAATGTATTTTTAAAAGAGTACATGCTTCCAGGTTTCAATGCTGTCACTATTTTTCTAAATTGTGTTGATTTCATTATTGTTACATTTCAATTGGCCAGAGGTGTGACAAATGCATTTTGAAAGGTATAATATTTCATGTGGTCTCTTAGTTAATATGCTTATGAAAACTGCATCTGCAATAATAATAGCATTGTAATAATCCAATTCTAATAATAATGTTACACTTCAGGACGTTTAAATGTATTCGGCTATTTTGACACATTTTGACTTCCATATGCTTCATCCACACAAATAAGCAAAGCTTTAACTTATTTTATGCTTAAAGATCTGTCATTATATTATGCAGAGTCATCACACCGCTGAATTAATGAACCTGGAAGTCCTCCTTTAAAATAGCTTATTTACTTCCTGTTGGGTTCAACAAAGATCCTTAAGAGATCCAAGACTGTTAAAAAGTGATTTTGTGAGTCACAACATATAAATCACAAAGAGCATTTGTGAAGAAAAACAAATTTATATCTACCTTGTTCATTGGGACATTTCTGGATTTCAGTTTGTGATATGAACAGCCAAAGATTAAAACACAATTTAAACAGATAATTTCATGGCTTGTATCTTTTTTTTTTTTTTTTTTTTTTAGCATGGATGCATGAAAGTGACAGTAAAGACAGGAAACGTTTGAGCTTTAGTCCAATGACAATCATTCAAGAAGTTCTATATGAATATAAACTTTTTTTTTAATAATTTTTAGTATTATAGCCATTCTTTTGGTAGTTGTTAGAAAAAAGGTGGGAAAGATTTGGGACACACTTGTCCCATGCTGTACTAGTCTAATTTATATAAAGTATGTAATTAATATATAAATTGACAAATAATGCTACCAGATTTGTTTTCTGGTAACATTATTTTTCAATGTACATATTAATTACATACAGTACAGACCAAAAGTTTGGAAACATTACTACTTTTAATGTTTTTGAAAGAAGTTTCTTCTCATCAAATATTTTTACAACTTAAAATAATAGTTTTCTATTTGAATATACTTTTAAAAAATAATTTATTCCTGTGATGCACAGCTGAATTTTCAGCATCATTATTCCAGCCTTTAGTGTCACATGTAACATCAGTCGATCACATGATCATTTAGAAATCATTCTAATATTCTGATTAATTATGAGTGTTGGAAACTGTTCTCCTGTCTAATATATATTTGATCAATAAAAGGTTTAAAACAACTGCATATATTCAAAACAAAAAATTCTAATATATTTTCTTTACTATCATTTTTTATCAATTTAACACATCTTTGCTGAATAAAAGTATTGATTTTATTTAAAGAAAAAAAAAATTACTGAACCCAAATTACTGACCAGTAGTGTATATTGTTATTACAAAATATTTATATTTTAAAAACATAGCTTCTTTTAAGCAGGTTTCCAGCTTTGATAATGAATCATCATATTACAATGATTTCTAAAGGATCATGTGATAATGATCCTAAAAACTCAGCTTTGCATCACATAAATAAATGATAAAGTATAATAAATGTAAAAAAAAATATTTTAAATTGTAATAATATATCATTTTTTTCTGTATTTTTGATCAAATAAATGCAGGCTTGATGAGCAGAAGAAACTTCTTTCAAAAACATTAAAAATTGTAATGTTTCCAAACTTACTTTTGGTCTGTACTGCATGGGACAAGTATGCAAACTGGTTAATAACAACTATAATTCAGATCTAGTTTTTAACCACATTGCCGTTTTTGTTTACGCAAGTCAGATTTCCTACTCAGTCTTATTGTAATAATTTGCCATTTTGATAGGTCTATGAAGTTAATGGTGATCCTAATATATTTCTACTTTGAACTATACTTTCAATTACTTTATAAATAGAATAGTTTGTCAGACCATGATATAAACTGGCAATCCATAAAGTTACATTTCTAGAAATTACAATAATGTCTAATCTATGGATATTGCTCTATGCTGCCACTCAGAGGACCATCATACATGAACATGCCCCACATACAAAAACAAATGATTCACAGAACTTGATTTCACTGCTCTTTAGGGCTTTTCCAAAGTCATTTTCATCAGTACTCAGTTTCTGTTTTGAACGGGGAAAGAAATTGTGGGCAGGAAAATAAACAAGAGGGCAAAAGAGAAATCTGTAAATGATAGTGCCGTCGTCTGATTTGTGTGTGTAGAGTTAAACAGAAACAGAAATGGGATTTGAGAACAAGGACACCGCTACTAAAGCAACAGGAAGTAAAAATCACAGGACTAGCAAATGTATGCAACTTTTGTCCGATTTATTATTATCACATTTTTTTTGTTCAGTTCTTAAGTTAACAGCCGTCTCAAAACAGTAAATCCTAAAAATTACATGTACATAACAGGCTTGTGCTGTAGAATTGAACGTCATGATTAAAACAGAGGCATAAGAAAATATTCCACATGTGTGATATCAGTGCGGAAACAGGACATGTGTCACAGGTGTATCATGTACCAGAAATACTAAAATTCATCATTTTGAAATTTCACATAATCTGTATACTTCTCTTAAAATGTTCACACACCGACAAAAAGCAATAAATCAGCCACTAACGTCTTAATGAGTATAGAACAATTATCTTTAGACAGATAGAAGTATCATCAATTGCCAGAGATTGACAATAAGATGGACCTCCACTATGTTAGTGTATGTTTTTATAAATAACACTTTTCATATCTCTCTATTTATGGTTATTAATTGCACCATATTTAATGTAATACATAATCCAAATGTTGTTCATTGTAGTTCTTGTATTTAAGAATCCACAAACACTGCTCTTTGTTTAGGTCCAGCTGGAAGGGCTTCATGGTGATGGCATTTTTCGGTCTCGAGCAATAATGATGTGATGTGCAACAGCTTCCCGTTCAGTTATTGGCGGCATCAGCATGTCTGGGCCAGTTGTCTTCCTCAGAGGCACAGTCAAACTCTTCCTCTGTTTCTTTGGGAGGAGCTCTGGATCACAAACACACACACAAATTAAAAGTTTATTTTGCACATTCTTAGTTGGGGGTCTTGGCTCAAAAACTGACTATGGAGCCACTAAGAACTAAAAGGAAGCAAAAAGTCAAAGGAGTCGCCAAATTACAATATCACTCATTACAGGTGGATTTACTGAAATGGCTAATAAAAAAAAAAAAAAGAGATCTGAAAATCTGAAAGGTTTGGACTAATCACACTTCAAATTAGGGCTGCACAATATTGGGTAAAAATTACATTGCGATATTTTATTTTTCTGCGATATATATTGCGATATGAAATCTAATCTAATTTTTTCTTACAAACAAAAATGGGGTGAGCACACTTACATTCTCAATTTAAATGATTTAAACATCGACACCATCGTGTCAATTGATTAATATGCGTGAAGGAGAGAGAGCAAGACAGCGCTCGTGTTGTTTGAAGATGGTGAGCGTGTGGTCGGGGCTCGCTCTGTCTCTCTCTCTCTCGCGCGCTCTCTCTCTCTCTCTCTCTCTCTCACGCGCGCTCTCTTTCTCTCTCTCTCTCTCACTCTCACTCTCACTCTCACTCTCGCGCGCGCGCACTCTCTCTCTCTCTCTCTCTCTCTCTCACTCTCGCGCACACTCTCTCTCTCTCTCTCACTCTTGCGCGCGCTCTCTCTCTCTCTCTCTCTCTCTCACTCTCACTCTCGCGCACACTCTCTCTCTCTCTCTCTCTCACTCTTGCGCGCGCTCTCTCTCTCTCTCTCACACTCGCGCGCGCTCTCTCTCTCTCTCACTCTCACTCTCGCGCGCGCTCTCTCTCTCTCTCTCACTCTCACTCTCGCGCGCTCTCCGCGAAACACATTCGTCAAGGGAGCAGCTGGCCCGTACAGTTAATGAATAACGAATCAACTACGACAGCCTACATCACACATCCTGCGATGTGACTATCGTGGATTCGTACTTCGCGATATCGATGCTTAAACGACACATCGTGCAGCCCTACTTCAAATCACACTTCATGTATAAAAAAAAAAAAAAAAAAAAAACTGTAAAAACTTGTACCTAATGTAACGTGGTCCACATTTGCCCTGTATCACCTCCTTAGTCAGTTCCACAGCAATGATGTCAGATTGAGGCACCTCAAACATGGGCTCCAGCAAGAGCTTCTCCTGAAAGACCAGAGAAGACACACACATCAGAGATGCGCTTGAAGCATTTACAGCAGAGATGTCCGGTGCTGCTCCTGGAGTGACACTATTTTGGAGTGTTTAACTCCAACCCCATTTAAACAACACCTGAAGCAGCTTCTCAAGGCCTTTAGGATGAACCTACAGACAGGGGTGTTGTGGTAAAACCGCAGCTAAACTCCATAGGACTTCCGATTTATTCCTCCCATATGGCCATGTGACCCCAAATCAGGAAAAAGTGCATGGATTTTGATATGTGGAAATAAATCTTATTTCAATCGGATACATGCATTTGCGTCTGCCGTATGAGGGCAGATCGGATATTCTCGATGGATGCTTTTCCAGGTCAGTACCAGCAGTTTTGCCAAGTCTGTGGCTTTCCTGCAGGATTGGGATTATTTTACACTGTAGCCATGGGTTGTTTTTTAGTGCACAGGTTAAAGTGATGTCTCCCCCTCACTATTTACACAGAAGGGGATTCCTCACCGCACAAGAAACCAGTGAAAAGAAAAAAAAAAAAACATGATTTGGCTAGTTTAGATTAGCAATTGGGCTGGTTTTGTCACTGGTAGGTTACTTTTAAAAGAAGATGTATGCCGGTCGTCAGAAACAAATTGGATATACTCAAATCAAAATTGGGCTTCAAGAACTGCAGTGTAAATGTGTCATTACAGAATTAATTTCTAAAAGAATAAGACCACAAGGGCAGAGAGGCAGATCTTGAATGAGGTTTTGATTCTTGTTATTTACCATGATGGAGCGGAGACCCCTGGCTCCTGTCTTCCGTTCCAGAGCAAAACGGGCAATTGCTCGTAATGCATCTGGGGTTACATTCAGCTCACACTGAAACAAAAAAATAAAACAAAAAAACAGAAGATGATTAACTAGACTTACTACTGCCCTAGCAAGAACCACTAAGGAGCATGAAATATGGGTTACCATGATGTTGGTTGGTGTACTTCAGGGTGTCTGATCCTGCTCATGGAGGGCTAATGTCCTCCAGAGTTTAGCTCCAATGCTAACTAAACACACCTGAACCAGGTAATAAAGGTCTTCAGACTCAAACTTTCAGACAAGTGTGTTGGAGCAGTTTGGAGCAAACTCTGCAGGATATTGGCCATCCAGGAGCAGGACTGGACACCCCTGGTGTACATGCAGCATGATATACATACTTTATCCATACTGAAGAGGGCCTGATACTGAGGGACCACTGCATTACGAGGCTCTGTAAGGATCTGCACCAACATCTCTTCATCCAGACTGTGCAGTGGCACCACCACAGGCAGACGGCCCACAAACTCTGGGATCATGCCAAACTCGATGAGGTCCCGTGCTTCAACGTTCCGCAGGAGCCGGTCCTTTTCCTCAATCTCTGCCATTGCGTCCACTTCATTTCCTGAGCTGTTGGCCAGATCTGCAGCTGCTGCAGCTCTACGCCCTTTGCCCAGGTTAGAAGGAGAGCCAAATCCAAGATACTGCAGGGGACATCAAGAAAGTGTAGCATACTGATAGTCAGATAATTGTTGAAGAACCAGTAAATAGTTACACTGTAGAAAAAGCCTACTGTTGTGGCCTAATGGTTAGAGATTCAGACTCATAGTCCAAAGGTAGTGAGTTAGAGTCTCGGACCAGCAGGGATTGTATGCGTGGGGAGTGAATGTATTCACTGCTGTGTGTACTTTGGATGGGTAAAATGCAGAGCTTGAACTCCACCGATGGGTTACCATACTTGGCTGTGTGTCATGGCACTTTTTTTTTTTTTTTTTTAAATCACCTTTTCGTTTTTCCTACGGCTGACGATCCTGTCCAGCCCATTGAAAGCACCTGATGCCACAAACAAAATGTTGGTTGTATCCACTTGCACCGTCTCGCCTCTCAACTTTCTGCTGTTCTTCTCTGGAACATTAACAATTGTTCCCTCAAGCAATTTCAGCAAACCCTGCAGAGAAAAACAGAAACATCAACATTCAAAAAAATTACACAATGCAAAAAGGTTCAATTTTGCTGGAGCGTTCTGTTCTGCAGTGAATTACCACATTATTCTGTTTATCCTACTACTCTTTGCTGATTTGTATCCTACTTCACAGGTTGATCCTTCAAGATTATCTTAGAAGTGAGGAGTACATCAAATCACAACAGCTAGCCACTGGGGTACCTCAAGGTTCAGTTCTTGGTCCGCTTCTCTTTTTCATATAAGCAATACAGCTGGCACCATTAAGAACTGTTTTTCCACCTATTAAGTTTAACCTTTCCTTTAACAAATCAACACAATATCATTATTCAGCTTGTCATGACAGTAACAACACCAGCTAGGTCAGCTTGATTCCCAGCTGACAGACACAGACTGATTACTAGACTACCTGGTCATGCAGAGTAGTACTCTTTAGCATCAAGCTTAGACCCTTCCTGTCTTTCATTCCTGCTGCATATGTGCTTGTCATCTCAAATGCAGATTGCTGTAATGCACTGTTGGTTCACCATCTGGCATGTGAACCTCAACATGATTCAGAACGCTATGGTACATCTGTTCTTCAATGAACCCACAAACGTCTGTGTGCTATTAGTTGCCATGTTGTCTGGAACTGTCAGGTCTAGATTCCATGTGTAGCAGCCTTTATTACAGATCCTTTTTATTTTTTGCTAATGTTCATATTAAAAATTGATGATTTACAATGTTTTCTAACCACATACAATATAACAACTTTCCAGAGACCAGTTATTTGTCTGTCCACAGGTCAGTTCATGTAGTCCAGAATTTGTTTGCTGGACAATCATTTTCTTTCTTTCTTTCTTTCTTTCTTTCTTTCTTTCTTTCTTTCTTTCTCTTTGTTAAATTATTACCTACATACCTACCTATCTAATAAAGTATTATTACTGTATGTATTAGTATTTGAAAACCACCTTTCTTATATTTTTTATTTGTAATCATAGAGCTTTGGCAAAGATAAATGTGGCTGAAATATAATAACAGACCTGCTGAACTCCTTCGCCCCCGACATCTCTCAGCTGATGAATTCCAGGCACACTGCCAATTTTATCCACCTCATCGAGGAACACTATGCCTGCAAGAGAATGACAAATGAATGATAAATCACAGACCTCCAAATAGATAGGGTTAATATTTTAAAATAGTAAGTTTACTTAGAAAGAGGAATCAAAATATTTCAGTGAAATGTTCAAAGGTCAAGCATGGAGGCGGTTTATATCAGTCAAGTTCTGTTCCTCGTAAAGAGATTATAACATTGCTTTATTTATTATTATGTTTATTTATTTTTTTATTGAACAAAATATAAATTAACAGCAACAACTTGACTGTATATATACTGCATACGCACATACAAGAAAAGAAAAAAGACAGAAAAAAAAGACAAGCTATAAATGTATTGATGAGGTATTTCAACATGAACAGAGGTAAGTTAAATCCATAGTTTCATAAACTGTGATTAATTAAATGTCCTTCTGTTATTGTGGGAAAGATGCTGACAAGATGTGCCAATCAGGTCCACCAACAAAACTAAAACGGCCTCCAGACCCAGAGAGCTTATACGTTACAGAAATTATAGGAATTAATACATAATGATTTCGGAATTGTTTTTGTAACCGAGGTAAGAATGAAAGAGGCCAAATTGTTCTTTAATATCTTCTTATCAATACTACGACCACTACTACCTCCGCCACCAATAACAATAAAAATAGTAATAATAGCAATAATAATGGTAATAATGTACTAATGGTAATAAAGTATATAAAAAAGAAATGAAACAAATTATAGGATATAGGAAAACGTATCGGTAACATATGTAACCTTGGTTCCCTGAATAGGGAAGGAGATGCTGCGACAGCGGTCGCTATGATTGATTGCAAATAAATGCACCGACACTATTTAAACTGAACAGAGATGACATCACTGAATTCAATGATGAACTGCCTTTGTCTTTTTGCATTATTGACACACTGTTTTCCTAATGAATGTTGTTCAGTTGCTTTGATGCAATGTATTTTGTTTAAAGCGCTATATAAATAAAGGTGACTTGACTATGGGAAAACCTTCGGTATGAGGTTCTATAAATAACGCGAAGAGTAATGGAGATATGATCCCTCACTGAAGCTGGAATGGTAACTATATTATGCTGTTTATTATAACAGATGCTAATGGAGTTTTATATAATGTTTTAATCCAATGGATAGAGGAATCTCCAAACCCAATTTTCTTTTTAAGTGTTGTGTAAAGACATTACCAACTGACTTGATCAAAAGCCTTTTCTGCGTCCAGTGATATCATATACGATTATTGATTTTTTTCTTGTTTGATTAACATAGATTCATTATATTGAATAATGATCTGGTATTGTTTGATGACTGTCGTACTTTAATGAAACCTGTTCAGTACGGTTGGATGAGGGATGAAATGACTGATTCAAGACGAGTGACCAAAGCTTTACTTATTATTTTTAAATATGTATTAATAAGAGATAATGGGCAATAACTAGTGCATAATGTTGGATCTTTATTGGGTTTGAGTATAATTTTAATTAGTGCTGCTTTAATTAGTTTTCATTTCAGTTGTAATTTGCTTGAATAATGGAGATACAGTTGACTAAAAGTGTTTCTAAAATTCTGGAGGGTATCCATCTAAACCTGGGGCTTTAAAGTCGAGGGTCTGTTTATACTCCATTTCTGATACAGACTCATCTAATGATCTCTTTGGGTCGATGTTAAATTGTTAATGGTGCTGTATGTAGGATTGATGCCGAGTGGTTGAACTAGGTATTGCAGTCCAAATTCTAAATATTGGAGAGTGTTTTTTTTTTTCTCTGTGGCCCCTCCTTCTCAGACTTGACACACACTTAGGTTGCCAGACTGACGACACCAAGAGGAACGAGCACAGGAGACGATCAATGAAATGAAATGCGCTGTTTTCCTCCAACTGGCAACCCGGGGTGCTGAAATACAATTGGATAAACTGGCGGTGGGCGGGTTTCACAAACCAAAACAACTTCAGACAATCTGGTCCTGAACGCACATTTTCAAAATAAAATAACTGATTGTAGCATTGTTTTCCAGATAAGCAAGTATGTTAACACGTTTCTTAAATATATGCGTACATATTATGGTATATTTATGCTTTAATTGAGTCAAAAACTTACATACAGGACCTTTAAGGAATGAATTAGTGTCTTTGATTTTCGGATCTTTGTCATTACTGTAGAAATACTTATGGAAATGGGGAGTAAATGGGGAATTAGGGAGTTGTTTGTTAAGAAATAATCCAGAGGAATTATGAAATTATGAAATATGATTTATGACATTGCTTATTAAATTAAAATGCTACATATAACGTGGTATTGTTTTAGTGAGCAGTAGGGTGGTTGCTTCATAGGAATGCAGAACATAAATGTACAAAATTACAGAATCTGTTCATCAGTCTGACCATGTTCAGCTCCATCAAACCACTGGTTACTAGGGATGGGTATCGTTAAGGTTTTAAAGGTATTACTACTCTTACCGATACTGCTTAACGGTCCGGTACTTTAACGGTATTCTTATCGGTACTTTGTGTTGTGTTAGGCAGTCGAAAACTTTGCATTTCTCTGCCTGCACATAATGCACTTACATGCAAAAATGTTGTTGCACTTATGACAACCAGCATTGTCTGCATCAACTCTAGTGAAGTATAACCACACTTTGGAACGTTTTGCTCTCTCCGCCATCGTCACTCTTTGTATTAAGCAGGAGTTTTCGTACTGTAAGGGGCCGTTCACATATCACATCTAAAAACGCGTGGAAAATGCTTTCTGATTTTTTTTTTTTTCCAAATCCTTCGGGCACTTGCGCTCCTGAGGAGTCTGCCGTTGCTAAGCAACCATGACCTCTCTCCATGGAGACGCGGAAATTTCAGCAATGGATAAATGGATTTGCAGCACTAAAAACTGCTTGCAGTAGCACTGCTACTAAATTAATATCTATCAGCTGTTCCTTCATCTTGGCTGAGCTTTCAACGTTGTTACGGAAAAGCTGAGGAAGTTACATGACCTGCGCTGCGCTTGCGGCATTAAGAAAAAAATAAAACGAGAAAACGAGCTTGTCGCACCGCGTGCGCGTCGCTTCCATTATGAGCACGCATATAGTGCGCCTACATTTGAAATAACGAACTTGAGTGATATGTGAACGGCCCCTTATGCGTGTGTGTGCGCCGCGCTCATTGTGGTGTGTGTGTGTGTGACTGACAGACAGCCTCCGTGGCGCGCACGAGAGATCTCTTAGATCTCACAGACAAACGTCTGAATATGATCACACAGTACAAATGTTTGGTAAGACAAAATGTGCACGAAAACATTATTAAGCAAATCTCTTCGCCATCGTCACTCTTTATTATTAAGCGGGAGTTTCCATACTGTTATGCGTGTGTGTGCGCCGCGCTCATTGTGGTGTGTGTGACTGAAAGACAGCCTCCGCGGCGCACATGACAGATCTCGCAGACCTCACAGACAAACGTCTGAATATGATCGCACATTAGAAATGTTTGGTGAGATAAGATGTGCATAACATTATTAAGAAAAAATCCATAGTACATAAATTTTTTCCCCTCCAGTACCGAAAGCAGAACCGATAGCGTCAGATCTTACCGATACTACGGTCTTTCATAATTTGGCCAGTTTAATACGGGGTTTCGGTACCAATCCCTACTGGTTACTACAGTCAAATGTGTGGGGTTTTTTTCTTTCCAAGATGAAATACATGAAATTGTGAAGACTGAGAGTCTGACCTTGCTGTGCTTTCTCGACTGAATAGTTGGCGTCCTGCAGAAGTTTGGCAATAACAGATTCAATGTCCTCGCCTACATATCCCGCCTGGGTCAGGGTGGTACAGTCGCAGATGGCGAAGGGCACATCCAAGCATTTAGCCAGAGTCTGGGCCAGCAGGGTTTTACCTAGCAATATCATGTCAAAATATTTCAAAATACAATGTTTCAAAATACATCAATTATGAACATTTCCTTCAGTTGACCAAACGTCACACAGATGTTTTAAATTGAGCATTTAACACTAGTTTAGCGGTTTTCTCTCATAAAGATTATAGTACGATCACCTACTTGTGATTCTGTCTTTAATACTAATGCTAACATATCCTAAAAAGAAAAATCACACAAATAAATCCCCAGATCATACTTCAAAATATTTCATGACCCAAAAATATAGATTGGATAAATATTTATCAAAAGCCATTCATGTTTAGGCAGCTGGGAATTTAACTTGAATGGCAGATCCTCATCTCTTTTGGGATGCCAGTAACAATACACCAAATATTATTCAAACTGGCCACCAGTTAAAGAGTTGTGTGGAAAACCTGTACTAACCTGATCCAGTAGGTCCCAGCAACACAATGTTGCTCTTTTCCAGCTTAATATCAGTGTGGGCGGAGTCAAGCACGTCCCTGCCCCTTTTGTCTTGAGGAGCTTGCTGATTGGTCTGCTGCTGGACCGACGCACCCAGAGCGTTGCCACTGGGACTGATGCCAGCGATCTGAAGCAGCTCTGAGGAAAAAAAGCCAATCCACTTCTCAACCAGTGCACATGACTCCACACCAATTTTGCAGTCAACGGTGCTTTTACCCAGAATGCCTGTGAGCTAAATCTCTAAAAATATGAAATAACCTTCCTCTCCTTTCAGTCAAGTGTGGAGTGTGCTATTTGTTTTTAGAGGAAAAGTTCTGGAACTTTCAGTGAGTGAAAAATAAATAAATAAATAAAAACAGAATTGTGGATGTTCTACAAAATATCTAAATTCATTTTAGGAAGGAATTAAAATAATTATTAATTCTGGGTGAACTATTCCTTTAGTAAAGTTTCTAATCTCAAAACCATTTCTCATAAATTCACAGCTAAACTACTTTTAAACATAGGCTTGCTCATATCTTTCTTTCATATCTCAGGATCTAAGTTGAGCTAGTGGTCACTATTACACAACCAGTTTCCAAGCCCTGTCCAGCGTGAGCCAGACCCGCAGGTCTCCTGCTGGCCCACGTCCACACTATTAATAAGAACCGAAAGCACAGAAGCCCCAGTGTGAAATCTGCAGGGCCACAGACCATGACAGCCGTAACTAGGTCATTGTGACACTTTATCCAACTTTGTGGAGGTCAGCGACGAGCCCAGCTGTGCCCCGACACAAGCACAGAGGATTGATGAGTCGTGTTTTGTCCATAAATGTCACTGTTTGTACAACAAATCCAACATATGTGGCCATATAGTTCTACTGTGTGTGAAAGTGAAGTAAACAAAACAGTCACTTACTTGTAAACCTGTATTCATCTTCACGTCTTCTGATCTCTAACTCTACGGAGAAAAGGACAGTTAGCTTAGCACGACATCTAGCGCCACAAAACGAGTTGTGTAACAGTGACAGCGGGGGGAAGTTCAGATCTTTACGCTGACTCTAGCTTTAAGAGCCTAAAATACACTACCGGAAAAAAACTGAACAGTGAGCTGAAGAACAGGGAAGGTACGGACTGGTCATAAACTACCAGTCAAACATTTAGGGTCAATAGATCATCATATCAGACTGATTTCTGAAGATCACTGAAGACTGGAGGAATGATGCTGAAGATTCAGCTGCGCATCACTGGAATGAACTACATTTTATTAAATATTAAAACAGAAAACTAATAATAAATAATATTTCTAACCAAATAAACGCAGCCAAAATGACATTTAACTGACTCTTGAGTTGATTGATTGCAGCAGCCAGTTTGAAACAATAGAAAAGTTGAAATCATAAATAATGTGTCTAAAGATATAGTGTTTTTTGAAAGCTAGCGGACAAATGAAATGTGTTAAAATCCTTGCAACATTGACTATGAAAAATCTGTGTGGATATATTTATTATGATTTTTGTTGCCGATCCAAAACGAATGAATTCATTATCCTGTATTTACGATTTGTTGTGCTAATTCACTGAATAACAAGGTGGAAAACATTTCAACAAGACCTACAGAGCCATTTTTAGCCATTTCAGAGCATATAAATATTGAGATTTACTGAATGCTGTTGAAAGACTAAAATTAGTGGTAACATTTTACTGTAAGATTCGTAAACACTAGCTACCAAAGGCATTGAACAACATTTCTTATAGCTCTAAACAGCATTCAGGTATTTCTTTAATGAATAAATGTCAGATTATGATATTTAACAAACCTCTGGGAGAGAGGGAGCTCTGTTTGTCTGTTTCCGCTTGCTGTCGGCCTGCAGCCGGGAGGTTGTTGTAGATCCGTTTGTAATGATTATAGACGGCCACGGCCAACACTTTCTTGGCGTATGACTGGCCGACAACATATTTGTCGAGGTAGGCATAAATCTAAAGAGGTTGAGACAACAGAAGCCCATGTGAGAGACGTTTACTGCATTTCTAAGAACGGACGTCACAGGGTTAGCTTTGACTAGCTTACTTTCAAAAAGTGGATCTAATTACACAAAGATGAACTGAAGTTAAGGTAATAACATCTGGACGGTGTGATGGAGTCGAACCTTTTTCGGAGGTGGAGGGGGTTTCTGAGCGACTGCAGATTTACCATGCTCCGAGCTCTCTGCTTCCTTGTTCAAACTCTTCTTGGAGTCGGTCTCAGACAGAACCACGAAGAAATGATGGCACTTTTCACATTTCACAAACCGCGTGGAGGCTGTGTGGAGCAAATACAAGAGAGTGGAATAAAGTTCTTAGCATTTGTAAATCTTGGGAAGTGAACATTTCTTTCTAATATTGTTTGAGCAGTTATTATAGCTCAGATATCATACTGATTCTCCGTTATGCACAGACTCTATTGGAAGAGAGCTGAACTGGATGATGACATCACAGGCTTTAGCTGAAAGATGACTCTATTTTCCTGTTTGACACTGTAAAGCTGCTTTGACACAATCAGTATTGTATAAAGCGCTATATGAATAAAGGTGACTTGACCTGAAATTAGTTTTGCTTTAGGGCCTAGAACGTACTTTTGTTTTGATGCAAAATATTGTACACATTTTTTTACAAAATGTCCAGGTCAGTGGCATGACATTCATTCTTTGTCCGACCTATTATTTATAAAAATATACATTGTATTTATTAATTGCATTTTTAATGACTTGAATACAGCTAATTTCTGAATTAAAATTAATTTTTATATTTTTAATTATGTTTTTTTTTATATTTTATCTTTTTTGTGAAAAAAAAAAAACTTCAGGGTTGTCATTTAAAATGACAATTTTAACAAAACTTCTGAATAATTAATGACATTTGTAAAAAAAAAAAAAAAAAAAAAGAAATAAAAAAAATCTAACTAAATAAAAAATAAATACAATTTAATTTGAAAAAATTCTTGAAAAAAATAATGTATGGGGAATGTTCTTACTTTTTACATTAAAAATTGCAAAAAAATTGCAAAAAAAAAAAAACTATTAAAAATAGCATAAACATTTTTAAAAACCATATAGAATCAACATGAATACAAACAAAACAAACACACACAAATCCAGACACACACACACACACACACACACACACATATATATATATATATATATGTGTGTTTTCTTTTTTTTTAAGAATTTGGCAAATGTGCTTTAAATTTGATTTTTTATTTAATTTAAAATCTTTTGCCTTTTTTTTAATGGCACGATTGACAATTCTGTAAATGTTATTAATTTATGTATGTAGTTCTTTTTAAAACCTAAGATAATGAACATTCAATACTGGTCGGTGGAAAGAGTGATACTTACACACTAAAGTCTCCACGTGTGTGCAGGGATCTCCACATTTGGGACATCTCAGTTGACTGCCACCTTTCCCTGACCCTCCACTGCCTGACGCCCGCTTCCCACCCGCCTCACCTACACCCTTCTGCAAGACACCATCAGTAACCATCAATATCTCACATTACACAAACACTGACAAAAAGACTGAAAAGTACCTTTCCGCCATCGCCGTCTCGGGGTGTGCTGTCTTTAGAGGCGAAACACACCGCAGTCTGTGAGAAGGATCTCACGCGCACAAACGGAGGTAGATGAACTTCTTCACACGCTGGTCTCGTGTGGCTGAAGAGCTGAACACGTGAAGAGGAGAAACCTGCCAGCAATAAAAATACATCTGATGGACTCGCATTTCATCCGGAAGCGAGGTTTAGAGATAAAAACATCTTAATGATGGATCTGTTTCTTACAAATGATGCAGCTTTTCGCTTAACGAGACATTAACTGATGGACTGTGATGTTTATCAGTTTGGACTCTCATTCTGACGGCACCCATCCACTGCAGAGCATCCATTGATGAGACAGTGACGCAATGCTAAATTTAGCTAAATATTTTCATATGAAGTAATAAACTCATCTACATCTTGGATGGCCTGAGGTTGAGTACATTTTCAGCTTATTTTCAGCAAATTTTTGGGTGAAGTATTCCTTTAAGTATAAATTATTTCTCTTTTAATAGCATGTTTAAGTGCACTTAGCTATTGTTTTTAACACCAGGGTACTGTATGCGAACATGATAATTAATTATTTTTTGGAAAACAAATAATAACATTATTTGGAAATGTTAACTATGAAGAAACGTCCTCAGACCACTGAAGATTTTTATCTTTCCTGGTTGACCATGACGTACATTACACAAACAGGTTTTAGAAACAAGGAGATAAACTGTTATCTGGTCTGCTGGTGAGAGCAGTGTTGAATGTGACGTTACTGTAACAGTTCTTCAGGGTTTTAACGGTCTTTGAGAGTTAATGGGTCACTCACCTTTATGAACTGACTTTATAATCACCCTCACCGCAGGTCTGCACGAACAAGACATATTTAAAACCAAATCTGATGGGGAAAATAATAAAAGGCCAAAGTAAATACACACACAATATAGTAGTGCATACTGCCTCTACAAATAAATAAAGTTGGAAAGTGCTGTCACATAGAATTAGTAACTGTCAGACATGATCTGAACTGAAAATAAAAAGCAAGAATACAAGCATTAATCTGTTTTTGTTACGGTCTATGGTACTTAATGTAATGCAGCAGCGCTCAGCTAAACACGCGCTCCTGTGCATGATGGCAGACATAACGTTACTTAACTTACTAGAACTGTGTCCGAGTTTCCTCTGAAGCAGTTGTTTTCTTCCAGTAAGCGCATCTAACAGCGGGATCCGAGCGGAATAAAAGCTTGAAACGGTTTCATACCAGTGTCAGTTGCTCTCAGAAATGATGTTATACAAAGTTTAACGTTGATCAGTGTGATATAACCTCTGCTGTTGTCACGAAGTGTGTCAGCGTGACGTACATGGCCAGATAGAGCTGTTTGTGTCACATGACACTGAAGGGGCGGGGCCATCGAGTGGCAAACTTTATTAGCTGTTCGTGATTGGTTCTTTGCTATCAGCGCAGAGAAAAGTAACAGGTGCAACGTGAGCGTGCAGTTAACCTTACCAGTTATTCACAACACCTACAGCACATAACAAAACTGACCAATGCATTAGAAAAACAAGTGCAGTGAGGAGTTAAAGAAAGAGAGCTTTAGACCAGGGGGTTGAGCACGTGACTCTTTTTCTGGAGCTGTTCTGTTTTTCAGGAAAAGATCACCGCGCCGCACGTTTTCTGCTGTTTTAATGTATTCAAAGTATTTCTCGATTTCTAAAGACTAATCATAATTAAATATTATTACAATTATTTGCTACGGGGTTATTTTTTATCATTTATATTAATATTTAATAGAGATTTCAATATTATTATTTCATACAAATTATATGTATATTTATATTATTTTTATTTGTTTTTTTTTTTTTGTCAGATTCCTAATCTACAGGTATATATGTTTTAAAAACTAATAATAAGCAGAACATATTTCTTACAATAATGGAAAATTAATTATGAAAAAATAAAGTTGTAATACAAAATGACAAAACATATTTTATTAAAAACATGCTTGCCATACAACATACACATATAAATCATCAATAATCACTGCATTCCCACAACTCAGAAACACAAACAAACAACAGGAAAAGGTCACATCTGTAACACACATATTATCATACCATCTTTATCTATGGCTTGTTGTCCAGTTATATTTTGTTGTGCTTGGTTTTACGAGGTTATAAACTTAACTACAGTTACTGAAAAAAAAAAAAAGGTTTTTAATCACTGACTTATTGTTGTCATTAAAGATCTCTTGATTGTAATTCATAACACGTCAGTGAATGTGTGTAGTGTAACTTCAATATCTTATTGTTTAAAATTTAGCAATGGTTTACTCAATGTAATTTCCATACAATTAACACAGGTTTCATAGACTTCAATATCAATTATGGATTTTGAAATATTTGCATTTGTCAGTCTGATCACTAGCACTAATGTGGGATTCCTTCAAAAAGTGCAAGAAGATTTCATAATCTTCTGTTGTTTTTACGACAGTGATGCTAGTTACCGTTAGCAGTTTGTCCATTGAGCTCCCGTGATGCTAACAGTAGCAGTAACTATGTTATTCTAGTAAAAACTAAACATAAACCATTTGCATAAACGGTTTTAGATATATTTTTGATAAATGATGGCTTTCTCCTATATTCGCATGGCTTCATATCATGAATAAATACTATAAAATAATAAAGCTAACGCAAGTGTTTGCAATTTTGGTTTTCTACCTTACATCAGTTTCTGTATAATCCAGACACATCAATGCAGAGCTACATACTGTATGAGATGTAACAAAAATAAATGTTTCCCTTGACTACATAAGATAACTTTTCACACTAACTGCATTTTCACATGGGTCCCTTTTCAAAACAGTAAAGGTTCGGTTGCATTAACTGTTGCTCAGCAAAATCATCGTTTCAGTCAAAAACATCTGGAATTTGTGTGAATTGACCGTGTGGACCAACAGAAACATGCTTAATTTGAGAGTGAGTTCTGTGTGAGCGGAGCCTCGTTCTAAACAGTAATGTTACATGACAGGAAGTGATGCGCACACAGAGAGGCTGATCAGTTGTGGAGTGTTTCTCTCATTTTGCTGGTGATCTTGTCTCGTAGTTCACAGTGTCTGATCAGATCTCGGCTCTCCAGAGGAAGTGAGCTGCTCCACACCGTCAGCACTGAATCCTCAGCTGGGCCTATCACAAACACATGCAGAAGCAAATGTTGCTTCGTTCTTTTGAGATAAAATGATCTTCATGCAATGAATGAGCTGTATGATTCTAAAGGTCAGAGGAAGAGCGTCTTTGCTACACAGTTTGATAGTAAAATTACAAGTGGACTTGAACAATTGAACTAAATTAATTCATCAGATAATTAGAATAATGAAAATGAAATAATGTTTCAAACTAAAAAAAAATAATAGTTGTTATAACTTAAATCTTCAAATTCAATCAATATTTACATTTAATCATTTAGCAGACGATTTCATCCAAAGCGACTTTCAAATAGAAGCAATCAGACCAACAAGAGAACAACAAGTGCCATGACAAGTCTCAGTTATATGTATCTGTCATGTTCTTACCTTGTGTTTTGATTTGGTCTTGTGCCATTCGTTGCCGTCTACCCAATACTAGAATAACATTCTTTCGGTTTAGTGTGTCTGCAAAAGAATATTAAGCAATTATATTTAAATATTTAATAATATTTAAATATTTAATAATAAAAAAAAAATAATCAATCAATATTTCTTTATGGAATGAGTTAAAACAATTGTAACACAACGTAGTACAAACAAAACTCACAAAACTTTTATATATCCCTTGTGAAAAAGAAGTCCACTTTTGCATACATATATATATATATATATATATATATACACGTTAATTGCAATTTTATGAAAATGTATTATCGCGTCAATTTATGTCAAATGTATAGTGCCCGTTTCCGAAATTCAATTTAAAAAAATTCTCACAATTTAGACTTTTGTTCTCAGAATTGTCAGATTTTTGAGACATAAGTTGCAATTCTGAGAGAGAAAAAAAAAATTACAATTTTGAGATTTAAACTTGCAATTCTGGGAAAAATTCAGACTTGTGAGAATATATCTCGCAGTTCTGACTTTATTTCTCAGAATTGTGACTTTATGTCTCACAATTATAACTTGCAATTATGAGTTTATTTCTCACAATTCTGAGAAACAAGTAAGAATTGCGAAATTGTAGACTTGCAAGGAATTGTGAGGAAAAAAAGAAAAAACTGCACTTTAGAATGTTTTTAGTCAGTAGGACTTGTTTTTTTAAAATATGGCAATCTATCAAAAATATAGTATATTAAAAAAAAAATGTAATGTAATATTTTACACACTGCAGTTCTTCTCCCACGGAGAAGCTCCAGAAGGATAAAAGGAGGAATGTCGACAGTGTTGGATGAGAAAGGAGCACATCCGGATTTTATTTTGTGATTTGGTTCTGGTTGTGTGCAAGGGGCTGTCGGGCTCTTTTGTGTTTATTTTATTATTAAAGTTGTATTTACATGTTTGCTGGTTCCCGCCTCCTTCCTCCCGTGACTATGAACTGTGTTACAAGCTATTTACCAAGATCCTATCACATTTTTGTGTAATTAGATTAAAGAGGGACAGGAAACAGGAAGTGTACCTAACAGCACCGAGGCCATGCAGCATAAGGAGTGGCAGTGAGGGCTGATGGTCTGAAGTAGCTGACAGCTGGAGACTTCCACCAACAGGATGTGTCCTGCTTTGGTCCCGATCCACAGAGTACCACTGTGCTGGACCAACAGAGCTTTAACAATCGCCGAAGATGGCACCATTTGTCTAGACTGGTCCTCACTATGTGCTCTGGGCTTTTTGGCGGTACTTAATCTGTTGTGGACACATAAATCGAAACGGGTTAGGAAGTTAGGGTCAACATGTGGTCAACCATTTTGGACACTACTTGTATTTAGTGTTGACAACTTGTGATCAGACAATCTGAAATGAATGTTAATAACAGGTGTAAATAGAGTCAAACGTGTTTGAGTGTGTCGTTTATGTGTGTAACACTTCACCCAAGTATCTGTGCGCAGTCAATGAGGTTCACCATCCTCTCAGTCTTCTTATCCCAGACCTCCACAGTGTGGCCGCCCCTTTTACTTACATACACATGTTTGTCCACCGCTAACCGTGATATACAAAGATCACTGCTGATTCGATCCTGTTGCCTAAACAAACAAATAAACATGCATAAAGGGGTCATATGATATGATTTAAAAATGTCCTTTCTCTTTGGAGTGTTGACGCAGTGTTTCTTTATGAAAGTGAACTACTTTGTTTGGCCTTCCAAAAGAGGACACGACTAGAAATCAGTGGTTAAGTTGTATTTACAACTGTTCCAGAACAGTTAGTCCCAAATATTCAGATGTGTGCAATGCATTTTATGGAGGACTGTTTCCTGACTGTGTAAAAGACAGTATATGTCATTATAATAAGTAATTATGTCCCCACTGGATGCAACAAATGCTTCTTCTGTAATTTTTTGGGTTTTATTGGTTTTATCTCATTGTGCCAGGAGTTGGCATCGCAGTATGGTGAGGGGCGTAACATTTCCATCACACGCTTGAGGCGTTCGGCCAATCACAATGCACTGGATAGCTGACCAATCACAGCACACCCCACTTTTCAGAACGATGAGCTTTGTAAAAATCTATGCGTTTCAGAAAGGCAAGACATAGAGGAGAAACGGTAGCACTTTATTTTACAGTCCTGTTCCTCATGTACATACTATGTACTTATTATAGTAATTACAATAACTATGTAATAACTAGATACTAACCCTGAACCTACCCCTAAACCTAACCCTACCCCACGTAGTTACCTTGTGTTACCAGAACTTTCTTAGATAAATACACAACATTACACAAAATAATGTTCTTTCTAGCAACATTATAAGACCCCTGTAAGAACTGAACATCACCAAGAAATTATTTGTTAAAGGCTGTTTAACAGACATGCAAACAACATTTTTTTTATGTAACTTTTAAGCAAATCCAAAATTATTCATCCTAATCTTAACAAACTTGTCTTCTGCCTTTGACATGGTGAATCACCAGGATCTCGAATCTACTCTCTCTGATCTGGACATCACTGAACATCGCATTCCTGAGTGTTACTTCATTTGCAAATTACTATCAGCAAACCACTGGGGGTGCCTCAGGGTTCTGTGTTTGGCCCCTTACTATTCTTATTTTATACAATCTCACTAGGTCAAATCATAAAGGATATGACTTTTCTTATCTGTGCAAATGATAATCAGCTCTACCTGTCCTTTATATCTGAGCTAATAAAGCTCAGACTCTCAGACTTGATGCCAGAATCAATGCTTAAAATAAATTTATTGTATAATTTATGTTTAGTTATTTTAGTGCCAAGTGCACTCCCTTCTAATTGTCAATTATAACTACAATATTTCAGATAGACACATTACTAGCATATACATAAAATACATTTACATAATATACATAATATACATTTTCATAAGAATGGTGCATTTCTGTTGTGACTTGTGTCCAAAGTGAGTTTGGTGTGTAAAAACTTGCACAAAGTTTTTCTGCACAAAGACCACACATGAACCTGAACATGTTTGAATGCCAAATGGGTGCCATGGCCCTAAGTGTCACGCTATCAGTCTCTGTTTCCTGGGTGTCCCCTAGTGAGCGCACTTCTCCTTAGGCACTTCACCATAGGCACTTTTATTCCGCTTGTCTGGTCATGTCGTCACAGTAATTGCACTCCAATTAAATCGCACAGGTGTTGACTATCCTTAGTCATTAGTCTCCCTATATAGAGCTGTCTTTCTCTGTCGTCTTTATGGAGTCCTTACCCTATGTGTGAGTTGTGCTTGTCTTGTGAGTCTTCTCGTTACCTTCTTGTTCATCCGCATTCTTATCCGTTTCATCCGGTTCCCTTTTTGTTTGGTTTGTCTCTCTAGACAGTTTTATTTTGTATTTATCCTGTTTGTGCAATAAACCTCACCTGCAATTGGATCCTACCTTCTCCTTGTGTTTTTCCCATAACCCAACCGTCACAGAAGGACTCCATCATGCCTAGATCCAGCGGTGTGAGATTTCGAATCTGTTCCCCAGCCACCATGGAGGAACGGAGGGGGAGATTCCGGAACTTAACCACCCTTCATCAAAAGGGAAGCGAGGTGGGTGGCCTGGCGCAAGTGTTTTGGACTTTGGCAGTCGGGTTAGGTTACAATGATGCAGCACTAAAAGATTTGTTTAATAATTGCCTGGATGATCCTTTACCTCAATGGGAGATGAAGGGGTTAGAGATCCTGGACTTTTGGGGGTTTACCAAATACCTGCACCATCGTGCTCAGTGGAATGCAACAACCACACCAGAGTTTCCAGACAAGACTGCCACCTGCCCAGCGCCACAGCACAAGATGGCCACCAGCCTAGCACCACAGCACAGGAGGGTCGCCAGCCCAGAGCCACAGCTTAAGATGGACGACTCAACGCCTGAGTCTCCAGACAAGGTGCCGCCGACTCGCCATCGTGGAGGACGGAGGAGGAGGAGACAGGCGTCGACCGTCCCTCAAGGCCTGGAGAAAGTCCCAGAGGCCGAGGCTGTTCCCGAGGCGGAGCCCGATGCAGTTCCCGAGGCGGAGCCCGATGCAGTTCCCGAGGCGGAGCCCGATGCAGTTCCCGAGGCGGAGCCCGATGCAGTTCCCGAGGCGGAGCCCGATGCAGTTCCCGAGGCGGAGCCCGATGCAGTTCCCGAGGCGGAGCCCGATGCTGTTCCAGAGGCCGACGCGGTGCCCGAGACTGTTCCCGAGGCGGAGCCCGAGGCTGTTCCCGATGCCGAGGCGGTGCCCGAGGTGGTGCCCGATGCAGTTCCCGAGGCGGTGCCCGATGCCGAGGCGGTGCCCGATGCCGAGGCGGTGCCCGATGCCGAGGCGGTGCCCGAGGTGGTGCCCGATGCAGTTCCCGAGGCGGAGCCCGATGCAGTTCCCGAGGCGGAGCCCGATGCCGAGGCGGTGCCCGATGCTGTTCCAGAGGCCGATGCAGAGGCGGTGCCCGATGCTGTTCCAGAGGCCGACGCGGTGCCCGAGGCTGTTCCCGAGGCGGAGCCCGAGGCTGTTCCCGATGCCGAGGCGGTGCCCGAGGTGGTGCCCAATGCCGAGGCGGTGCCCGATGCTGTTCCAGAGGCCGATGCCGATGCTGTTGCCGATGCTGTTCCCGATGCCGAGGCGGTGCCCGATGCCGAGGCGGTGCCCGATGCCGTTCCAGAGGCCGATGCTGTGCCCGATGCCGAGGCGGTGCCCGATGCCGAGGCGGTGCCCGATGCTGTTCCAGAGGCCGATGCCGAGGCGGAGCCCGATGCTGCTCCAGAGGCCGACGCGGTGCCCGAGGCTGTTCCCGAGGCGGAGCCCGAGGCTGTTCCCGATGCCGAGGCGGTGCCCGAGGTGGTGCCCAATGCCGAGGCGGTGCCCGATGCTGTTCCAGAGGCCGATGCCGATGCTGTTCCCGATGCAGTTCCCGAGGCGGTGCCCGAGGCTGTTCCCGATGCCGAGGCGGTGCCCGAGGTGGTGCCCAATGCCGAGGCGGTGCCCGATGCAGTTCCCGAGGCGGTGCCCGATGCAGTTCCCGAGGCGGTGCCCGATGCAGTTCCCGAGGCGGTGCCCGATGCCGAGGCGGTGCCCGATGCCGAGGCGGTACCCGATGCCGAGGCGGTGCCCGATGCCGAGGCGGTGCCCGATGCTGTTCCAGAGGCCGACGCGGTGCCCGATGCTGTTCCAGAGGCCGATGCGGTGCCCGATGCCGAGGCGGAGCCCGATGCTGTTCCGGAGGCCGATGCTGTTCCCGAGGCCGATGCTGTTCCCGAGGCCGATGCTGTTCCCGAGGCCGATGCTGTTCCCGAGGCCGATGCTGTTCCCGAGGCCGATGCTGTTCCCGAGGCGGTGCCCGAGGCGGTTCCAGAGGCCGACGCGGTGCCCGATGCTGTTCCAGAGGCCGATGCGGTGCCCGATGCCGAGGCGGAGCCCGATGCTGTTCCAGAGGCCGAGGCGGAGGCCGATGCTGTTCCCGAGGCCGATGCTGTTCCCGAGGCCGATGCTGTTCCCGAGGCCGATGCTGTTCCCGAGGCCGATGCTGTTCCCGAGGCGGTGCCCGAGGCGGTGCCCGAGGCTGTTCCAGAGGCCGATGCCGAGGCGTTGCCCGATGCTGTTCCAGAGGCCGAGACCGACGTAGTGGCCGAGGCGGTGCCCGATGCTGTTCCAGAGGCCGATGCGGTGCCCGATGCCGAGGCGGAGCCCGATGCTGTTCCAGAGGCCGAGGCGGAGGCCGATGCTGTTCCCGAGGCCGATGCTGTTCCCGAGGCCGATGCTGTTCCTGAGGCCGATGCTGTTCCCGAGGCGGTGCCCGATGCTGTTCCAGAGGCCGATGCCGATGCTGTTCCCGAGGCGGTGCCCGAGGCTGTTCCCGATGCCGAGGCGGTGCCCGAGGTGGTGGCCGATGCAGTTCCCGAGGCGGTGCCCGATGCAGTTCCCGAGGCGGTGCCCGATGCCGAGGCGGTGCCCGATGCCGAGGCGGTGCCCGATGCCGAGGCGGTGCCCGATGCTGTTCCAGAGGCCGATGCGGTGCCCGATGCCGAGGCGGAGCCCGATGCTGTTCCAGAGGCCGATGCCGAGGCGGAGGCCGATGCTGTTCCCGAGGCCGATGCTGTTCCCGAGGCCGATGCCGAGGCGGTGCCCGATGCTGTTCCGGAGGCCGAGGCGGTGCCCAAGGCCGAGGCGGTGTCCGATGCTTTTCCGGAGGCCGAGGCGGGGCCCGAAGCCGAGGCGGTGCCCGATGCTGTTCCGGAGGCCGAGGCGGTGCCCAAGGCCGAGGCGGTGTCCGATGCTTTTCCGGAGGCCGAGGCGGGGCCCGAAGCCGAGGCGGTGCCCGATGCTGTTCCGGAGGCCGAGGCGGTGCCCAAGGCCGAGGCGGTGTCCGATGCTTTTCCGGAGGCCGAGGCGGGGCCCGAAGCCGAGGCGGTGCCCGATGCTGTTCCGGAGGCCGAGGCGGTGCCCAAGGCCGAGGCGGTGTCCGATGCTTTTCCGGAGGCCGAGGCGGGGCCCGAAGCCGAGGCGGTGCCCGATGCTGTTCCGGAGGCCGAGGCGGTGCCCAAGGCCGAGGCGGTGCCCGATGCTTTTCCGGAGGCCGAGGCGGGGCCCGAAGCCGAGGCGGTGCCCGATGCTGTTCCAGAGGCCGAGACCGAAGTGGTGGCCGAGGCGGTGCCCGATGCTGTTCCGGAGGCCGAGGCGGTGCCCAAGGCCGAGGCGGTGTCCGATGCTTTTCCGGAGGCCGAGGCGGGGCCCGAAGCCGAGGCGGTGCCCGATGCTGTTCCGGAGGCCGAGGCGGTGCCCAAGGCCGAGGCGGTGTCCGATGCTTTTCCGGAGGCCGAGGCGGGGCCCGAAGCCGAGGCGGTGTCCGTTGCGGTTCCGGAGACCGAGGCGGGGCCCGAAACCGTTCCCGATGCGGTGCCGGAGGCCGTTCCCGATGCAGTGCCCGAGACCGCTTCGCCCTGGGGGACTCCGACGGTGACCATGAGGACGTGGTGGTCATCCGCTCCGCCCTGGGGGACTCCGGCGGTGACCAAGAGGACGTGGTGGTCATCCGCTCCGCCCTGGGGGACTTCGGCCGCGACCACGTGGAGGTGGTGGCCTTCCGCTCCGCCCTGGGGGGTCTTCTGCTTTGACCACATGGGTGTGATGGCCCTCTGTTCCGCCCGGGTGGGCATCACCTAATGTCCTCCATTTACCAATGTTTTTGTTTTCATTTGTTTTTTGTTTTTTCTATTTTCCTCCGTTGGACCTGGCCCTCCGTCCCTCCCCTCTTTCCTTCCGCCGGTCCACCACCCTCCTGGACTCCTTGTTTTGTGTTACACCTTCCTGTCTCTGCCTTTCCATCACGTCTGGTTGTTCCGTCTCTTTTCTTCCATTTTACCTGGTTGTCCTGTCTTTGTCTCTCCTTTTCACCTGGTTGTTTGTCTCTGTTTTCTGACCCTCCGTCCCTCCCCCTAGTCCGCCTCCGCTTCACCTCCCTCCTACCTCTTTTTCGGTTGGGTTTTCCGGGGTTTCAGGTGGAGCATCTGGTAGCTGCTCCGTAGGGGAGGGGGTAATGTCACGCTATCAGTCTCTGTTTCCTGGGTGTCCCCTAGTGAGCGCACTTCTCCTTAGGCACTTCACCATAGGCACTTTTATTCCGCTTGTCTGGTCATGTCGTCACAGTAATTGCACTCCAATTAAATCGCACAGGTGTTGACTATCCTTAGTCATTAGTCTCCCTATATAGAGCTGTCTTTCTCTGTCGTCTTTATGGAGTCCTTACCCTATGTGTGAGTTGTGCTTGTCTTGTGAGTCTTCTCGTTACCTTCTTGTTCATCCGCATTCTTATCCGTTTCATCCGGTTCCCTTTTTGTTTGGTTTGTCTCTCTAGACAGTTTTATTTTGTATTTATCCTGTTTGTGCAATAAACCTCACCTGCAATTGGATCCTACCTTCTCCTTGTGTTTTTCCCATAACCCAACCGTCACACTAAGGGCTCTGAGAATAGGAGCTAATTCTTACATGTTTTACCGTAAAACTGTTGGGAGGGCCAACATCCTGTTAACACCCATTGTTTTGTTGAAATGAAACAAGCACATATTGGTCTGGTATTTTTAGTGTCCACATACCTTTGGCAATGTAGTATTCGGTATACATCAGGGTCAGATATTAACTTTTGCATTAAGGTGCAATATTTGAATTGATTGCCATTTTTTAATAATCACTATTACATAAGAAAAATTTGAAATCATATGGATATATATGGACTTTTTTTTTTTTTAAATACTTAAATGTAACCAATTATTTTATTCAATCAGAATACTAATGTGTTACCAATGAAATTTGTCAAAAAAATAAATAAAACATATGACATGGCGTTTACGTTTTTATGGTTATTTACATAGTTAACCTCTGCATATTGCAAATAGCCTACATAAAGTACAAAAATCCTTAAAAAATGAAATCATTATGACAAAAATAACTGAAAGTCGATTATTGCTTGATATCGTTTTAATGATTATTAATGTTGAGTAATTAAAAGAAAAAAAATGTTTTTGTGTGTGGGGAAACAGCATATTATAGTTTGGCTACAAAGACACAATCAATAAAGCTGTATATGCACTTTTTTGGTTTACGATGAGAGAATACAGAAGAATGCAGAATTCAGTTAGTGAACAAAACTATTCCGTCTTCAGTGGATTTATTCATTACTGGTGACTAATCTAAACACCTCTATTTGGCCATTGCATTCATAAGTTCAACAGAAATGTATGCTAGTTTAATACTGCAAAAATAATGTAAAAACAAATTATGAGCAGATCTAAATGTAATTCTGCATTCAACACTTTTCATTCATTTTCACATTTCACTTTAAATGCAAAAGTGTAATAGTGCTAACATGTGTGTTAAGCATTCTAGCGTCAAGGCTGAGAGGACTTCTGAGAGTCAGCCTGACAAATGCACAATATAAGCTCAGGTCTGAAAGACAGGTAGAGCTGATTTTCATCTGCCCAGATAAGAAAAGCCATGTCATTTGAGATTGTGTTACTGAGAACACAGAACCCTGATGCACCCCCAGTGTATTTAATTATGCATGGGCATTTTATTTTTACCCCCATCTTGAATTTGTCAAGATAAGACCCATGTTAATTTTATGATCCTGTATAGAGTATATTTATCTTTAATAGAAAAATTAAGTTAAAAATTAAGCTGTTTTCCACAAGAATACCTTAACCTGATGGTCATTTGTTTTACACTGACAGATGCTTTTCGTTAGAAGGGTTAGCGTTACTCACGGGAACAGCTGTTTGGGTCTGGTGTCTACGCTCCTGAAGATGTCATATTCCACTGTGAGCGAGATCACCCTGCTGCCACAGGCCGCCCACAGACCTCTGCGGTCCTGAGGGTGACTGGACGGACCGAGACACATCACAGGAGTGTTCACATCACCAACCTGCAGTATTTTCACTGGACCACCATTCTTCACCTACCGTCATAAAACATCAACTATGTCAGGCGTATGACATAGCTTTCAGCATGCTAGAACTAAGGGTGGGTAAAATTTTGTTATATTTATGGAAGATGTCTCTTATGATCACCTAGGCTGTATTTATTTGTTAAAAAATACAGTTATATGGTTATATTATGAAATAACATAAAAAAAAACTAGTTTAATATATGTTCAATATAAATGTATTTCTGTGTTGGAAAAGCTGAGCATTACTTCAGTGCCATATGATACTTTGGAAATCATTTTAATATGCTTATATGGTGATCAAGAAACATTTCAATGTTGAAAACAGTTGTAATGCTTTTATATATATATATATATATATATATATATATATATATATATATATATATATATAGAGAGAGAGAGAGAGAGAGAGAGAGAGAGAGAGAGAGAGAGAGAGAGAGAGAGACTTTGACTTTAGGTCTTCATTAAAGCGCATGTCATATTGGTTTTTGAAAAATATCTCTTTTGCAGTTTATAATGTAGCTATCCTTAAATGGAAAGTTGTGCAAAGTGCAAAGTTGATCATCAAAGAAGTGCATGATAAATAAAGATATTGTCTCTCAAAATATTCAGATTCGCCTTAACGAGTTGTCATATTTTTGAATCTTTTGCCTGTTACCGGTGTACTTCACTGGGTAACACATTTGCATAATCCGCCACCTGGCCGTGAAATACAAACAGAGTATGACCTGCCCACAATCACTTCTGCTATTAGTGTGCTTATGGTGATCATGTTGAGAAGACGCTGTGTTCAGGGTTACCATAGAAATACAATTCAAACCTTTTGTTGTGTGCATGTCATATTGCCAAGGACTGCTTCTCTAATCTTGGCTTTAAACTTAGTCAGCTTCTAATCTTAACTGGACTAACAAGCTCTCTGAACCATAACCTGTATGTATTGTACGATTGATACGTTGTGTACATTTTCAATTGAGTGCTCAAAAAAGTTTTTTTTGCTAATATGTGATGCAGCTTTAGGTTTCCAGGTAAAGCATATTACTGTCTTAAGGGGACACACTAAGCTGACTAGAAGAACTAGCGGCAACGAAAGCCGAGGGTGTTGTCACCGACAGCAAACACGTGCGACGAGAGGAACATGCTGTTCATTTCAGCAGCTATTAACAGTATATATTCGTCATTCAAAAGGAGAAACCAAAACAAAGGTATACGAGATAAAGATATACGAAATGTAAACAAAGCATCGCTTGCTTAACATTGTGAATATCAGTAACGTTTATAACTTTAATCATTTTAAGCGGCTCATGTTGTTTTGAAAACATTTGCATAATAGATTGATTGCTTGATGCTTGTTTTCATCACGTTTGCTTTAATTCTCTTCACTGACTTGTTTGCTAAACTGAACATCCAATCAGAGCTCTCACTCTCGCCGACGGCCCTGACACGATTTAACATGTTGAATCAGGAAAACTGCCGCCAATGTGAGTCTGTCAAGAGCTGACGAGTGGAACACGCCAAACAAACTAGCCCGACTGTCAGCCCAATGGTGGCAAGCGGCCGATCGACCGCCCGGGCTTTACTTAAGTAGTTCTGATGATTTGCTGTGAACCTACTATTTTCTAAGAATGTGTCGATTAATTAAGACTGACTTTGTTCTAATTACTTCGTTTAATAATAAAGAATGTAGTGTATCACACATAGTAAAATTGCTGTTTATTGTGCTGCAGCGGCAGTTATAGGGTTAATGTGGGAGAGACGAGCGAGTTAGTTAAGGATGCTGCGCCTGTTATAAAGTGGTTCTCGAGAACGATTCAGTCTTTTGTTGGTTATATGGCTCGGCTCGGTGTTCATCTTCAGTTCTCTCTTCACTCAGAGGGAGTGTCAGCCACATTAAAAAAGTTAACAGCTTAAGTAATTTGTGGATTAATGTATATTGGGGACACGAACAGTTTAAAACGATTCAGTTCGATTTGGTGAACTGGTTAAAAAAGATCCGGTTACATCGAATGATTTGTTCGTGAACCGGATATCACAAACTGCTGTGTTTTGAACTATCTCACAACAGACACGGAAGAGAAGACAATGCTGAATAAAGTCATAGTTTTTGCTATTTTTGGACCAAAATACATTTTTGATGCTTCAAAATATTCTAACTGACCCTCTGATGTCACATGGACTGCTTTGACGATGTTTTTCTTACCTTTCTGGACATGGACAGTAGACCGTACACACAGCTTCAATGGAGGGACTGAGAGCTCTCGGACTAAATCTAAAATATCTTAAACTGTGTTCTGAAGATAAAAGGAGGTCTCACAGGTTTGGGACGACATGAGGGTGAGTTATTAATGACATAATTTAGATTTTTGGGTGAACTATCCCTTTAAGGTCCTATAATTAACACCTCTGTTTTTAGAATTTAGCAGTAAGAAATTACTCGTCATCCAATTTTTTATACCGACTATGCATTCCATTCGTTTTTCAAATTGGTATGTTTCGCCAGGTCGCGAATAAATATATACTTGAGTATCATCAGCATAACAGTGAAAGCTAACACTATGTTTCCTGATGATATCTCCCAAGGGTAACATATAAAGCGTGAAGAGTAGCGGCCCTAGTACTGAGCCTTGAGGTACTCCATACTGCACTTGTGATCGATATGATATCTCTTCATTCACTACTACGAATTGATGGCGGTCATGTAAGTACCATGCTAATGCACTTCCATTAACGCCAACAAAGTGTTCAAGTCTATGCAGAGAATGTTGTGGTCAATAGTGTTGAACACAGCAATAAGATCCTATAGCACTAATAGTGAGATACAACCAAATCAGATGTTAAGAGCAGGTCATTTGTAATTCTAAGGAGAGCAGTCTCAGTACTATGATACAGTCTAAATCCTGACTGGAAATTCTCACATATACCATTTTACCACTTTTACATAGTAGTTAAAGCTTTGAACGGTGGTGTATACAATCAATTATAGTGCTTAACAATTATAGTTCAGAATTCATTGTCAATAAGAAAAAAAAACCATAAAGCGATAAATAATCATTAAAAAAGCTATACCTTCAAGACTGAATCTTCATAAATGACCAGTGATCCATCTGCTGTCCCGACCAAAAGGTAATTCTTTAAGTATCTGAAAGATTTAAACATCATCCTCTCATCTAAAGAGATTTTTACTTTTTAAAACTTTTTATTCAGACATTTAGATCTAATCACCTGTGATGAAGGTCAGTGTGAAAGTAGAGTGATGTCACGGAGTCCTTCACACTCTTCAGACAGTGCAGAACCTCTGCGTTTATAGTGTCCATGATAAAGAGTGAACCTGACTGTGTCCCAGCAACTAACCAGTCACTGCATGACCCTGGAGCTCTGATGATCACCATGCAGAGGATAGGACTGCTGTCAATCTCCTAAAATAGAGCAGTGGTTTAAATTAACAGCAGTCAATTAGTTAATTCTTCAAGGATTGTGGGTGTGTTTGACATTTAACTGAAAACTATTATATGCAGAAAACTGAAATGAGGATCATATAATCATGATGAAATACCATTTAACAAGAAAACGGTGTGTATACAGTAAAATTCATACCTGGCTCAAGCTTCCCCCTGTCTCCAGTTGCAGTGATGTCACACAGCCTAATTTCTGGCTGCAACTGCCACCTCCAATCCACACACGGATATTTTTACCCCCGTCTGCACCTCCATCGGCACTGGAGACAGTGAAACACTCACCCGGCAAACTCATCACAGTCAGCTCTCGCATCAGACAAAGCATCTCTACAGAATTCAGACGAACAAACACCTAAAACATACACCAACATATTTATTTACTCAAATGTCTTCACAGAAGTTCAGAAGTGATTCTTTCTTACAATCAGTTGTAATCAGTCTAACCTGAGCAGATGTAGGCCTGTCCTGTGGGTTTTCTCTCAAACAGTCCTTCATCAAAGACTCAAACCCTGGCCACGGAGAACATCCATAATTTTTAACTGGATCTATACAATGGAGAGAGTCATAAATACTATTATACATAAAACATTTAATAAAATTAAATGGAATAAAATATCAATAATATATATTAATTATTATTTTTTAAATCTTACATTTAAATTGACATTTGTAATTAATATAATAATATAATATAATAATTAACAATATATATATTAGTGCTGGGCAATGTTTTTTTTTTTAAATTGCGATTAATCTCATTATTGTCTGCAATTAATCACAAGTAATCATATTGTTATGCACAAAACTAAAAATGCATTCAAATGTAGTGTATTGTGCACTTTTTTCATTAAAAAAAAAAACACATTTTTTTTCTAAAATTGCGAATCATCCTACCTAACATTAAAGTTTTTAAAAATACTTTTACATTGCTATAATTTCACATTAAATTTTCAAATTAATGTACAATGAACAAAGACAGTATATTTTTTATTTTTGTATAATGGCATCATTTTATGACTGTATGGGCAAGTATGATACTACTACTACTGATGTCTCTTTGAAATTGTGTTTTTTTCCGCATATTTAACCATTGACTATAGCCATTCAACATTACAGTATAACTGAGAGCTATCAATCTGAACCTTTATTAGACTACTTAAAATAACTTCTAATTTATGTGGACTTAAAGCTATAAAAGTTTTTTTTTTTTTATTGATTTCCTTTTTTTTCTTTTGTTGTTTGATTAACAGACATCATAGCAGCTGGTTATTAGGCGTTTTGGCTCCTATTTCCTTTAATTACATTTCTTTACTAATTCTGACCCACTTCAGCTCTTAAAGTCTCTTATAATGAGCTGACAGGTTGAATTGGGTGTGTTAGATGAGGGAGACAGTGCTGCTTCTCCAGGAGTAGTTTTGAAAACCAATGCATTTTAGAGACGTCCTTAAATGTAACTCATATATAACAAATGCTTACATGCACGCTCAATATTAAGCCAACTTTAATTGCCTTTTTGTTAACTTCATGACTTAAAGGGATAGCTCATCCAAAAATGCAAATTACATCATGTGACATCAGAGGGGGTCAGTTTGAATTTGTTGAAGCATTGAAAATACATTTTAGTCCAAAAAAAAAAAAATGCTGAATAAAGTCGTTATTTTTGGACCAAAATGTATTTTCGATGCTTCAACAAAGTCTAACTGACCCTCTGATGTCACATGGACTACTTTGATGATGTTTCTCTTACGTTTATGTACATGGACAGTAGACCGCACACATAGCTTCAATGGAGGGACTGAGAGCTCTCGGACTAAATCTAAAATATCTTAAACTGTGTTCCAAAGATAAAGGAGGTCTTACGGGTTTGGAACGACATGAGGGAGAGTCATTAATGACATGATTAAAATTTTTGGATGAACTAACCCTTTAACTGATGAGATGACCACAACATTGCATGTTCATTGTTTATTTCGTGCTTTAATATGAAATGATACAGGCTACAGTGCGCGCCGCCAGATTTGTAAGTGCAACCGAATGAGCACTCAGTATGTGTGCAGTTGCTTTTTCCTCACTTGTTCGACGCACGCTTGGTGCTAAGGTGTGTGAGTAATGCGTGTCTAAAAAGTCTCATATTCTATGTGGTCATAAAAACATTCTGTGTCTGAATAAATGCAATTCTAATCATGCAATAAAAAGAGACAGAAGCAGCAGTAGTGATTTGGGTGGCCAAACCTAGCTCCGCCCTGCATTAATTGCATTTTTCAATGCGTTAAACGGAAAGAAGAATCGCCTGAATTAACAAGCTAATTTTGACAGCACTAATAAACATCAAGATAAACAAAAGAAGCATGTTACCTGGTAGTTTTCCCTGCACAGCCACCTCATCAAACTCACTAGGAAACTTCATTCCATCGGATATCCTCTCACCGTAAGTCAAAAGGTCATACAGCAGCAGACCAAACGAATATACATCTGCCTGGACGTTATAGATGACATTACCTCGGGCAACCTCCGGGGCTCTAAAACCTTTGTGAGGGAGACACAATATTAGAATATATAAAGTAAACATCCTCTGTTTCAAAGAGGATTATGGGAAAGTTAGAGGTACCCGGTAGGGGTGCACGATAAATATCGGCCAAAAAAATGTGCATCTTGTCCTTAAAGCCAGTCCTCTAGTCAGCTGTAAATTCCATCACAACCTTGTTTTCACATAGAGCAGCGGTTACTACACAGAGCCGTTGTTAACTGACAATTATCAATGTGAAATCACACACGTGATGGAATTTACCACTGATTAGAGAACCAGCTTTACTGAAAAGATGCGCATTAATTATTGGCCGATATTTATCATGCACCCCTAGTACCTGGTGTTCCTTCTGAGCTGCGGACACCCATACTGCAACAGTACTGCGCTATGCCATAGTCTGTGATTTTAGCAATGACCTCAGCATCCGTCTTCAGGTTAAACAACAGAACATTGTGCGGCTTCAGATCTCGGTAGATAATCATAGAAGAGTGCAAATATCTGTTTGAATAAAAAAAGAAGTAGAGTAAATGCTGTCCTAAAGCTTAAACTTGTATTGAACCCAGAATGTTTCTTGAAATGTGATTTCTTTAACGCTTTAACTAGCGTACCCACCTGAGACCATCTGCCACATGCAGTGCTATCCTGTGCTGTAGTTTGCGGCTGAGGCGGCTGTTTTCATACTCAAAAAGTGAGTCTAGAGAGCCACATGGGGCGAGTTCCATCACAAGAATGTGCGGGTTACATCCAGCAGCCAAAAGCCCCACCAGACTGGGGTGATGCAGTCTGCCAAGAACGACCAGTTCCTGGAAACAAAGAATTAAAAAGGCAAATACACCAATCATGTACTAATGCTGGTACTTGGACATGTCCTCATCTTTTGTCTGGGGATCTTTTTCTATAGCATAACTCACCTGTCGTAGCAGCCGATGAACATAAAGTGTAGATGCATGTTTATTGAAAATCTTCACAGCAACTTCCTCATTCTTGTACACTGCTTTATATACAGAGCCAAAGCCTCCATCTCCTTCATTAAAAAATACTGTTAGTTTATACTTGCATTACTTTGCTGACAATCACAGTTTCTATAAAAGTCCTTCTGTTAGTCAAATCAAGTAACCTTTCTTTCTTAATAAAGGTTGTGTCAAAGCTACCATTTGCATTATCTTGCATTAGCAACAAGTTTCCACAAGCTTTCATGGTTGTGGTTTTCAAATGTCAATAGTTTAAAACCCCTAATAAGAGATTTTTTTCTTAAATTGATCAAAAAATGTGTGGCCAGGGCCCAGGTAAATGGTGAAAAAAAGTTAAAATGGTGATAATCATGATTATTCATTGTGATTATATATAAATTTTTTAGCAAAATAATCATGATTAACCAGACCTAAGTACCAGTGTGAAATTCATAATTTTTTTTTTATATGGTTTCAATTCAGCTATAAGCAGTTCTACAAAAGGCAGCCATGTTGTTTGTTATTAGCCTTGAGTCAGTGTTGATTCAATGAAGTTCAATAACAGTGTCAACTTTAACACATTAGACATATGTTTTTCATTCTCTGCCTTAGAGAGGTAATCATTTATTAATGTACTAACCCAACATATAGTCCATTGAGAGCTCCATCTCCAGTTGCTCTGGATCCAATATGGTGCTGGACGCCTGATCACACAGTACCAGGTCTGGAGAGATCTGAGAGATGGGCAGAGTACAGCTGGGGTCTTCTGGGTTCACCAGCAAACCATCTTACAGACAAGCAACCAGTCAGTACAGTACAGGTTTTGCACATTTTTTATACACCAGGTTATCAAGAAAGGAGTTGTGTTTCTGAATGCGAACGGAGACCTGCATTGATTTTGGAGAGAAGATCTTCCAGCAGCATCTTTTGGAAGTTTTGTCCATCACTGAAGCTGTACACAGCCCATTTCTTAAGCAGTGTCTCTCCGGTGCCATGGACATCAGTGACGAGGAGGCCTGGAAACCATTCTTCCAGCAGAGCGTCAATGTGATCCACCACCTGCCCAAACAACACACGACCTACAGTACACACAGGACAGTCATCACTGACACTATTACAATCATCACCATCACAATCATCCTTACTATCACTGAATCAAATGAATATACATTGCACAAGCTGCTCAAATCCACACTGATAATGAACGTTGTCAATTAACAATGGCTCTCTTTTGAATGCAATTCAAATGTGTCAGTCGTTGCTGTGGTAACACAAGTTTTACCATAGGTGTTTACATATGATATGAGATGTAATAACCACAGCGTTATGGAGGATGATCAGAAATTTCTTTACATTTGTGTTCACATTGCACAAAATAGCATGCTTAGCAAGCTACAGAGAAACTAGCAGACGTTCAAAAGACAAGTGACAGATCCTGAGTGGCGATGTCACACACACACACTCTACCAGCACGGTTGTCAGAACCGTTCGGTCCGATAGTGGAAAAGCGGCTTGATTGTCCGCAGTTTATTTACTGTTGTTAATAACAACATTAGCTGCGTTTACATGGACACTTTTTGCTTCCATCGGAATTAATTCATTCTGATTGACGAATCCGAGCGTAGTGTTTACATGAACACTGAATAAAGTGATCGGGTTGATATGTGCGTTTACACATCACAAGCTTCTGATCGGATTTACTCCATTTTACCATTTTACATGCACACACAGCCTGAATATACAGAGTTTCCCGTTACTGTTGCATACTGTTTTAAAAAGATATTTATCTACTTCGGGTCCTAATTAGGCGACCTCCAGCACATGCACTATTGTGCTGCTTAACTTTACTTAAAAAATATATACATAAAAAGGTGTAAAAGTGCCCCTTCCCGGACCCAAAACTAGTCGTCTGTTGATGAAAGTCTTAAACAAGGACTGGTGGGACGTGGTCCTGTTCCATTTCACTTCACATATGCTGAGTAAAAGGGGAGTTTTATAATGACAGGACACTTACTTATGATGCTATATTCACCAGTTTCGGTTTTCAATCCGATCAAGTTTTTACATGTCCTCTCGCGGATTACAAAACCACCCCTTTACAATCCGATCAAAATTTTAGTCAGATCTGGCCAATTCAATCCGATTGACATGTTTACATTTGACTTTTTTATTCTGATTGTGCTTCTAGTCCCATTACGATCAGATTAGTAGTGTCCATATAAACGAAGCTATAGACATTATATTTATGGTGAACACATCCGAAAAAGCATTATACAAATAAAAAATTTGTTTTTACGTTTTTTCTTCTTTTTCAGTCACAACACTGCAACACAGAAAGGCCTTTGTCCCACCGTTAAGTTTCACATAAAACTAGACAGGGGGACTTTGATTGGTCACTTTTCACATCAGTCAAATCACCGTTTCTGAATTACGGCAGTTTGTGTGGGGAACATCATATTAAATCATGAATATCGCCATCATCATGACCAGTATGCCATTATCAACATCACACCATCAACATTCCCACATTACCATCACATTTTCACCCCAACAATCATCATCACCTTTCAGAGAGCAGGGGACAGTGATCTTGATGAAGCTAGCTGGGTTGTCTTCTAGAGACAATGCCTCCACCAGACAGTAAGCTTCAGCAGACCAGCTCAGATATATGCCCTTCCTCCAGTAGATCCTGTTTGGTCTCAATGGTTTTTCTGCAGAGTACGAACACAATCGAAACAATCTCAATTCTTATTCATTTGGCAGCACAAGCAACTTACAGTACATTCAAGCAATACTTTTATAATACTTAATATTAGAATGTTTGTACTTTGGGAATCAAACCTATGTTCATGCCATGGCAAGTACAATGTTTAACTAGTGACAAGATTTTTTTTTTTGACTTCCAGTGTTTGTGTTATGTTACCTTTGCCGTAGAGCAGGAATGCAGACACTTCCAACAGATGGCTGATCTGTCTGGACCAGTAGCCCATGGGGAAGTATGGCATCTCATAAAGCCGAACAATCACCTCTGAATTCTCACAGTGAGGGAGCTCAATCACCGGCTTTTGATCTGATAGGCTGTGGACATGGCGAAACATTTAAAAATTACCACCATAAAACACTCTCTATCAATAAAAAAATGGTCCTATACTACCTGCTAGGTATAAGTAACTGGTCATCTCCAAAGGGAAGAGCTATTTGAAACTTTTCCAATAGTTTGAAGTACTGAGTCAGATGATTTTTTGGGAAACAGCGACCTTTGTTTAGAAACTTTTCTACAGTGGTTCGCTGCACCACTCCTGTGGTGCTGCCCCACTGACCAGTGCTCCTTAGAGTGAGCGTCTGTCAATCACCACAACAGATGAAACATTACTGTTATGAATTAATCATAGGGAGGAGCAAGGTGTGTATGTGTGTTTTACCTGTGATATGATGTTAGATAGCCATTGTGGGTCAATGAAGTACAAATCCTTTAGCTGAAGCACTGGATCATCAAAATGCAGCAGGACACCTAGAAACAAACACAGACAGAAGGTCTGTTTATAAGGTTAAAACAATAACTCCAATATGTAAAAAGGCAACTGAAAACTAGCAAAAATGTATAAACAGTTATGTATGGGGAAAACTTTCCTTCACAGAACAACACATTGAAATTTGACACTCATATATAAAAACAATTATCTTAAAGGATCAAGCAAGTGCCTAAAACAGAAGAAATCAAATATTGGACATAAACAGCAAGAATACATCTGAAAGAGATTCAGGAGTGAAGCAACTCTCACCAGCCTCACTGAGGAAGTTAATGGCATGTGGTAACTCTCCCTCCTCTAGCTGCAGCTGTGATTCCTGTATAATCTCCAGTAGTCTGTTGTGACTGAGCACTGGGAAATCAGTGGGTACATGTGACCTCTCCTGTAAAACTCTCCTCTCCAACTCCACATAGCAGTCTGGAATCAGCTGCCCCATTACCGGCTGACCCTGGATCTGTCAATGCCAATGCCACAGACAAGTCATTAAATAAATATAATGCGATTAAAACCAATTTGAAAGACGTCATCATACTTGTGAAAAAGAATTACACTTCAAAATACTTTGATTAAGAAAAATTATGTAAATAACAATCAGTATAAACACAAACAATTATTATAATAATATTTTTGCAATTTCTTTTTTATTATTTTTTTTGCAAATACCCCCCTCACTGTAGCTCTCCAATCAAATCTCAAATTAAATCATCATGGCAAGTTTGACATCTGCACAAAAAAATCACCTTGAACTCAATGAGCTCTCTATACAAGGCTTTGCGCAACCTGCTGATGGACTCCGACTCCTCGCAGGCACATAGTATGTGGTTCTCTTTGATCACTGGAAAGCCCGGTTGAGACAGCTCCTCTCGCAGCTTCCGAACACACTCCTGTAGGTGGTGTTCTTCACACACATCTGCATGAGTTCCAACCACAATCACAGGGGACTGTCCAGCTATGGCCTTAGAAAAACAGACATACATGTTTGTGAAACATTTCAGTTAAAAATAGATTCATTTGCAACATTTCAAAAAGTTAGGGTTAGGGTTAGTCCAACTTTCTCCTTATACAAACAGTTTACTCACATAGTGATATATATATATATATATATATTATACAGCAAATCTCAACTGCATGATTCATTGTATTATCAAAATGAATTCTATATTATCGTCCAACTCTAATCTTCTAAATGTGACTATCAAGGCATGACAATATCAAGATATTGTTAACATTAACATGATGATTTACTGTAAAGCTGCTTTAAAAACATATGTTGCGAAACATGCTTTACAAAATACATTTGACTTGATGTGACTTACATTTTAAATTATGTTGCAGTTAAAAAAAATTAAAAGTTGTACTGCAACAAGTGAAAAGTGTGTTGTAAATGCATTCTGTGCTTGCTGAAAGGAGCTAAATGTTAAACTTACTTTAATGTTAAAGAGCCAGGGTTTGATGGCGTCTATCTCACTGGGTCCTTTACTCGGGTCATACAGCACTAGATAGAGTGCCCTGGAGCTCATAAAGTGAGGGTGAAATCCACTGCACTCTTCACCACCTACACAACAGAAAGAGAAAAACCTGTATTTCCTACTGTCATTTTTCCATTTTTGGTATGTTGCTAGTATCGTGCAGATGCTTACCTGAGAACTCCCAAACATTCAGGAGCATTTTCTTCTTGTCTTTGTTTCTGATGGCCCAGTCTCTAACGCTGATGCCGATGGTGTGCTGATCAGATCGCCAATGAGAATGTTTGAGCTTCATCAGCTGATGAATCAAAGAACTTTTCCCGCTACATGGGCTGCCGACCACAATGAGTTTCATGCGGTAATATGGTACAGCTTTCTTCAGGCGCTGCTGCAAGAATCTGTAAGAACAACAGCGTTCCCATTCAGACTTGAACTTGAAGTTATTTGCTAATGTGATATTAAAAGGTTCCTCCCTTTTTTAATATTCAATAACTGTTCTCAAAACTTTTGATTCTAGAAAAACACATGCAGACAGATTTTGACCTGATGATGTCTTTGGTTTTGTTCCCTATGTGCTTGAGGTCCATCTGGAGCTGCAGACCATCTAGAGGTAGATCCCATAAATGAACCAGCTTTCCCATCTCATCAGGGAAAGAGCGCAAACCTTCATTCTGACTGACATCAAGAGATGTCAGGCCCTCCAACATACCGATCTGAGGAGGGATCTGAAGAACAAAAGAATAAAACCCAAACTTCTTAACATTTTCTAACAAATACACCCTTTCAGGCATGAGTGTGATATGAATCATACCTCAGTGAGTTTGTTAGAGCTCAAATGAAGTTTTTCCAGTCTGGCCCACTTGTACACCGGGCCGCTCAGGTCGAGCACAGAGATGTGATTATGACTGAACATCAGCTCTCTTAGGTTTACACTGACCCACAAAGCCGGTCCCGGCAAAACACTAATACTGTTATTTCTCATGTCCAATGAACGCAAACTAACCAGACAAAGAGACAGGTGAGGGAGAGGGTTAAAACCGGTTTGTGTATGCAAAGGAACAATCTGGGTTCAAAGCAAGTTTAGCTTTATTAACAGCATCTTTGAAATTATATTAATTATACAATTATTAAGATTTTAGGACGTACATGACAGCATGTACAGTAAAAAGTCACGGTTGCAGTTAATACAGCGTGTATTTTAATGTGTATTCCGGTGGAATGACTTGCCACACAGACTTTCACTGCAAGTGCATTACTGCAGACACAATTCTTGTACAAACTTATGGATGAATTCAAATGATTTTCAAAAGCAGATGCTGTCGATAAAGTTCTATTGAAATATGTTAATTTGAGACACACACACACACACACAAAAACTTACTTTGGCAAGTTGCTGATTATTTCAGGAACACTTGTGAAATTGTTCTGTGATAGTTTAACAGTGGTTATTTTTGAGGGAAGGTGTGACAATGAACCTGCATGAAAACAAGAATGTTAATAACAACAGAAATAATTGTATTTTTTAGAATTATCCATCCTAGCTTTCAAAAAACTATTTAACCTAAATCTTTAATTAGAGAGAAAAAAAGTAGTGGAGAACTTGATATTATCCCGTGTAAGCTAAATGAATGGTGAAAAGAAGGCACCCAATACCATTTTGTGACAGCTTCCATTCATGTTGTAACTCTTATGTGTGTTATATCAACTGTCACTGCTTGACGCTGTCTTTTCATTGTCTTTTTTCCCTATTGCATAATTGAGTAATCATCATAAATTCTATATCATTTGAGAGCTTGAAACCTCAAAATTCATCCTTAGAAATCTATTTTGAAATCAGACATTGCGGTCGAAATGGTACTTTAAAATCTTTTAGTGATCCTCTCCCCCTAAGTAGGCGGTACCAAGTGTCATTCCAAAGATTCCATATTTGATGATAGAAGTAATATAGACAGAGAAATTTTTATATTTGTGACAGAAAATAAATAAATAAATAAAATTCAGTGGAGTATGGTTGGCACCCGGTGGCTCTATGTGGTATAACGCCCTAAATAAACTCTCACAGGAACCTCAATTTTTCTTGATATCAAGTCCAAATTTGGAACGTAACTTATGCATTTAGACTTAAAGCTTTCATTTTTTATCTATTTTTATGGAAGCCTATTTCTGCTACTAAATAAAAAATAAAACAAGGTAATTACGACTTTTTATCCCACACAATTCTGAAATTTTCTTCTCAAGATTTTCAAGTTTCAAGTTTTTTGATACAAATATTGTGATATAAACTTGCAATTGCATGATATAAACTCACAACTGAGAGTTATAAAGTTAATACTGGGTGTTATAAAGTCAGAATTACAAGATATGAACTCATGAACAATTCTGAGAAAAAAAAGTCATAATTACCTTTTTTATTTTTTATTCAGTGGCAAAAATGGGCTTCCATAAATTTGAGAGTAAAACTTGTTATGAAACAAATAATAAATTTTATATTTTATAATTTGATACTTTCATATTTTTAAATATGCATTAATTTGCTGATTGTCTTCTTTAAAAAGAGTCCAACCTCTGTATTCAAAAGCGTTTTAAGTTTAAATTTAAGTTTGGATAGCACACTGTTACATCTATGTTCAGAAATGGGGGTGAGAGTTTAATGTTAACTGCCATTAATTCACTGTATTGTAAATATTTTAGAAAGGCTGTATTATTTACAATAGTAGCTTAAAATATTGCTTTTCTTAAAACAAAAACTATAAAAAAATATTTTGCTAGTTGAAAAAAGCTAAAATAATAATAATAATAATAATAATACAGTATGTAGACATATCAAAAATAAAAACACCTAAACAAATGATTACAACTACAACTAAAAAGGAAACTGAAAATATAAAAATAAAAAGTGAATTCAAAATATTAGTAAACACTGAAACAGCACATAAATAATAATAAAATAATACTGGGCTAAAACAATTGTTTCAGAGTTGTTTCAAGTCTTATAATGAAATGAAATGAATGAATATTTTGATGAAAGATCACAAACACAGATATTTTTAAGAGCGTAAAGAGGAGGAAACTTACTGATTTGGTTAACTGAAGCGATGAAAGTTTCCAACTTGAGACATTCAGTGAGAAAGTTTTCTGAAATGATTTTTACTTGATTCTTACTGATGTCTAAAACTTTCAATTCAGCCAGGCTGAGTGGGAGAGACAGTGCTGATATCTGATTGCTGGAAAAGAATTGTCAATAGTTTACTCTCCATTTGTGAATGCAACCTTTTTTCAACTTACGTATATCCAATAAGAAAACGTAAAAATAAATGTGAGATATTACAGTACACCAGCACTTTAGAAATACTATTATCTCATAACCTACCCCTCCAATAAGAGCTCCTCCAGTCTGCCCATGGTCTGCCCCAGCTGAAAGGGGAAGACGGTGATCTGGTTGAAGGAAAGGTTGAGCTGGCGTAAGGCTGGACTGCACACAGTTGGGTCCAGCAGCAGAAGAGGACCAATGCAGTTGCGAGAAACATTGAGCGTGCTCAGTGCAGGTAAACCCAGAAGCTCCACAGGAAGTGACTGCAGGAGGTTACCTTGAAGATCTAGACGCTTAAGACTTCTTAAATGCTACGAAAAAAAAAAACTGTATTGAGTATGGTTAAGAAATAATCACCATATTAAATGATGATCAATATCAACGATCAATAACACAAAACGACAAACAAAACACAAATTAAAGATATAATTTGATAACTAGATTACTAGCTATCAGTGATGCGCGGGTTGATCCAAAATGAGCGGGTGCCTGCAGTCACCCGTGGTTACGAGTCTTCCAAAAATATTTTTAATGATATTCGGGTCGCGGTCGGTCGGGTCCTTTGAAATAAAGATGCCAATTAAACCTTTGTAATTTATATAGTACTATACACGATTTTTAAATATATAGGCCTACATTTTATTGGCTGAATAACTGGCGCGAATAGAGTGACAACCTGTCCCACTTTACGTTGTACAGTAATTTTACCCTTTGTCCCGCCTCACACAAATTGAGCATCTGTCCTGCTTTTTCATTCGACCCTGCCTAAAAAATACACGGATACGTCCATAGGCGTACTGTTAACTTATGTCCAATAGTTCAGAGGAGAGAAATAAAAGCGTTAGTCGATAGGCTAGAGTCGTACATCAATCAAAATGTTGACACGCGCACTGTTCGGTCAGGTTAATGGCCACGAAAAATAGAAGATGCACTTTTAAAAGTGAATGGACCGCAGCATACCCTTGATTAAGACCTGTAGATGGCGAAGCAGAGAGAGCTTTTTTTCTGTGGGACATGGTGAAGAATACGACGTGAAGCGACATGGTGCATCTGAGTACTACAGAAAAAAAGGCACATCAAGAAACATGCAAATCAGTGCAATCGTTTTTCAATAAACCAAATGACCCACAGGCTGACAAAGTTTGGGCAGCAGAAGTGACGAGCATTTATCATGCCGTCCATGACTGCCATAACAAGTTTGCCCCAGTCATTTTTCCAGATTCTGAAATAGCTAAGAAAAAAAGCTGTAGAAACTTTGGGTGATATTTTGGGTCAGGTAGTGTCTTAATCTTTTAGTCGGTGGGTTTAAAAAGAAATATAGGCAATATTTTACAGAAAGCTTGAAATGTCTACTTTTAAACTAAAATATTCAAACCAAAATAAATAGGCTACTCTCTGATTATGTAATCCATATGAAATGTGCATTTCTCTCTGCCGTTCATGGTGAGTCCGCATCGTTTATTACTAAACAATTAAATGTCTCCTTGCAAATTTAGACACATGCATAATCATTACTTTAACCGGTTCTTGTGGCAAGCTTTATGTGTGCAGTCATAACGCTTATTATCCTGTAGGCTAAAGCCTATTTAAGTAATTACATTAATATAAAGGGGCGACGCATTTACTACTTTTCAAAAATGCGGGTCAGGAAGCGGGTCGGGTACAATATTTTATTTTATTTTTTTGCGGTCCGAGTAGCGGGCGGGTTAGTTGAAAACATCGGTCGGGTGCGGGTTGTTTATACATTGACCCGCGCATCACTGCTAGCTATATTTACTAGATACTATATAAGAGATAGATTATACAGTTAATTAAACAAAGTATTTATTTAGCACAAAAATACTTAAATTTGTTTAAATGTTCATATGTTCTGCACTTTCAAGGATTAAAAAAAACAATTTCAGAGATTGTTAATGATATCAAAGGCCACCTTCATGATGTTTCTGAACACACTTAAGTTGCATTTCCTGATTAAGTTTTACTGCACATTTTAAGTAATGGTTTGATCATCTTTTGTTGTGATTTAAAGAAGCACACTGGTTTTTGAACAAACTAAACTCATACTCTTTTAACAATATGTTATTTGATTACATTTGAGGTTAATACATTTTAAATGTACTTCATACTCTAAATTGCAACTTAAAATGTGGGATTACAAATATTGAAAAAATATGACATGCTGAACAAGTTTCAATGGAATTCACATTATCATACTGTATATTTCAGTTTACTATAAATCCTTGGTATAACATCTGGCAATACACTAACCATTTTATAAAAGACAAAATAATTGAAATAACATTAAAAGATGTACATAAGTCCCTACTTAAATGAGTCAAAAATGTATTTAATCTAAATTTAGACCAGTGTTGGGGGTAACGAGTTACAAAGTAACGAATTACAGTAACTATATTACTTTTTTGGGTAACAAAGTAAAGTAACGCATTACTCTAATAATATTGGTAACTACACTTCTTTACTAGACTATAGGAACGCACTTTCCTTCGTTACACATGCCGTGTTTGCCTGTGTGTAAAGTTCTGGGCCGGGTTTCCCGATAACGATTGATCTTAGCGCTTAAAAGCGTTTTCTACGAGTAATTTTATGATCGTTCGTTATTGTTTCACGTGCGTTTCCCAACAATCACTTTTTACTTTAAGTGCTGCTTAGAGTCGTTGCTGTCCGTTTGTCAAGTGCTGAAATGTCATCTTATAGACTGACTCGTAATTGTAGTACACGCTCGTTTATCGATGTTAACCTAATGCTGCATTCCAGACAGACAACTTGGATATAATAACTATAATACAATACTATATTATATTATAGTGTATAATATTATACTTTACACAATAATATATTATGTACATTTTATACAGTAGAGAGAGAGAGAGAGAGAGAGAGAGAGACTTTATGTCCGGGTCTAATACATACATAGCTGGTTTTCATGCACTTCAGCAACTCACTGGCATATTTACATGCATAAAAACAACTTAATTTATTCAAATATTTCTTAAAATAGCCTTATGAAATGTTTTTCCCCCTCCAGAACTGCACTGAGAGTCATGCTGCGTTCACTTTATGAGCATTTGACCGTTTGATTTGAGTTAGACTAGCGTCACATCACATACACGGAATTGTAAAGGTATTCACGTTAACACGTCGAAATAAGAGTGCGGTTTATTTTAAAGACAAGTATTTGATTAATATAATTCAATTTAACCATTAAAAAGGAGTTGAGAAAAAAATAAACAGAAAAAAAACGGAATCCAGAAAAATTAAAACGGAGAAACGGAATTTGGGAAAAATAAAATGGAATTTGGGATTTCATAGGGCCCTAAAAAAGTAATGTAAAGTAATAAGTAGTGAAGTTACTTTTCAAGTGCAGTAACTAGTAAAGTAATCTCATTACAATTTACAGAAGTAACTAGTAACATACATTTTTTTAAGTAACTACCCCAACACTGATTTAGATGTTGTATGTATTTATGTTTAGTATGTCCAAATTCATAGTATTAAAAAAAACAGTAGGTTAAAGTACCTGGATAACCTACTTCTTCCACCCGGATTCTGAAGTGTGCATTTGATTAAACCTTTACTATCCCATGAGGCCACAGGAGAGGATTTATGAATGGCAGTGAAGCCACGCAACTGACTCTGGTAGGTCATGTGACAGTCATGTGACAGATGTAGTACATCCGAATTTCTTTCATACTACCCATATTAATACTATAAAGAAAATACTTAAAATACTTTAACAGTTGTGAAGTAAATTCAAATTCCAAATGTAGTACCTACTCAGACAGTATGCGATTTTGGATGCACCACACTTTTTTTTTTATATATACATATGCTAGCATAAGCGCCTAGTCATATACGTAGCCTTTCAAAGCATTCTCCATTTAATATTTTGTGTGAACGCTGGCAGTCGACATACGCGCTCTAGGAAGCTTCATCTTTGTCCAGTATCTGCACCGCTTTTCTCCAGAAGTAATGACCGATATAAATGTCATTGTACTCTTTTAAATTAAAGTTGCAGCTCTCTCATAACCTCCTCACACAAGCGCTTTTCAATGTTCCATCAATTTAGTTTAGTTCTGTCCTGTGAAACAACGACCCGGGCCATCTGTGCGCACTGTTATAAAAATCGGATGTTGAACATATAGTAGGCATGTACTATTCTGGTCACAAAATACACGTGTACACATGGACTGTATGCTGACCATCGAGTACACATAAAAACCAATGTATACTTTGGCCATAAGTGTACTTCTTTTTCACTGGGAACTGAACCTAATTTAATTTGTTCTGATTCAGTTAAAAATACAAGAACTGATAAAAACTACAATGTTTAAAGAAACAATGTGACTGCACATCGAATGCTGTTTCATGTTTATAACAAAAATGTTTCCACACACCTGACAGAGAACGCAGGGAAACTCTGATAGACTGTTGCTGCTCAAATCAAGCCGAAGAAGGCTTTCAATCTGCTGTTTGTGAGCGCTTGCACCAATCAGACAGGACAGATTGCCCAGCTCATTCCCTGAGAGGTCCAGCAGACGGATGGGCTCTTTGTCTACGGCCAGAGGAAAAGCACCAGTAGTGGAGTTTTCCATGAAACCCTGCCCTGTACATTTAAAATAAAAACAGACAATTTTAACAATTGAACTAGTTTCAGGACTAGTTGCCATGTCAGACATGTCATGTCAGTTGTCAGTTTTTAATGTGTACCTCTAGTGTTGTGAGAGTGCTTATTTAGAGGGACGCTTGGATCAGTCTCACTGTGGCATCCCTGCAGAAAGACATTCAAATGGTTAAAATCATTGTTAAAATCCAAGCACACAATCCACCAAAAGTGTGCCTGTTTGATCTGGCACCTCTGAATTGGCACGTCCACGCCAGCTGGGATGTCTCCAGGCAGGTTTCCTGCCCACTTCTGGAGAATCGTTGAAAAGCAACAATCCTTGTGAAGGCCCGTCACTCCCTACCAATGGAGGACATTCATTTTCAACATAAAAAAAGAGTTTGAAAAAAGCAACAAAAAATTACCCACATGCAATGAAATGACTCATTTATTTACGTGAGAACCATCTTACCGTCAATCTCCATGTCATCAAACAATGAGACCAGACTTTCATCTAAGGAAATGTGTGATTCGTCACTTTCCTCATCTGTGAAATATTCTGATGTGCTGGCATCACTCCGTAATCTACCAACTCCCACAAACCCTTTATTCCTCTGGAATGACAAGATCTGTCCGGCTAAACGCTGACCTTTACCTTAAAGATACAAGGACAAGATTCACCAACAACAGTCAGGCAAATTTAAGTTATGTAGAATTAAATTCCCTACACATTACTTAGAGAAAACAAAGCCAGACTGAAGTAAACGTGGTCCAGGCCCCAGAACATGTACATGACAGCTGTCAGATCATGTGAACAGACTCACTGTTCTTCTTGTTGACAGGAGACTGAGGTTTGCGCTCCGAGAGCAGAGCGCTAAGCCACAACGCTTTCATTTGTCCGAGGCGGAAGCTCCCGAGGCACAGGGCATTGTTGGCGTGGTCCAGCCCCAGACGGCCGAGCAAGAGGGTGACGGCAGGGTCATCACCCCTCCTGACACACACGCTCAGAGCTCCACGTAACTGCTGCTCATGAACTCCTGCAGAAACCAGCAGCTCCAGCAGTGCCAGAGGAGCCCCTCGATCACAAACCTGCTCAAACACAGCAACAGGTTCTTTACAGAGAGGAAGGACAACCAGTTATAAATTAGTCAAACTTTCCTGAAGAAAAGGATATGAAAAGAAGAAAGGCATACATATCTAGAATGGCTAAGCAAATCTAATGGGCTAATTTTCATTTTGGGGTGAACTATTCCTTTAAGAGTTAAAGGGATAGTTCACCAAAAACTGAAAATTTGGCCATTAATTACTCACCCTCATGTCGTTACAATATCCTCAGAACACAACTGAAGATATTTAAAATTAAATGCGAGAGGTTTCTGTCCCTCCATTGACAGCCTAACAGTCCGAGTTACTCCAGTGGTTCAACTGTCATTTTCTAAAGCTACCAAAAAACTAAAATAATGACATTTTATTCATTGGAGTAACATTGACTACTTTCATGATGTTTTCACTACCTTTCTGTGCTTTCGAAGTGAAAGTTGCTCAAGCTGTCAATGGAGGGATAGAAACCTCTCGGATTTAATTGAAAATATGTTCAACTGTATTCAGAGGATGAACGAAAGTCTTGTAATGTAATTATTTGCATGAGTAGAGCACATACAAAGTCAATGGAAAGACGCGAATGGAGGCTAAATTTGTGCCAGGCGACGATTATGATGCGAAATGAGTGATGCGTTTGCAGTGAACAAATGATACTTGGTTCTCTCACGTCTTCTGCTCAAGTTACAAAATGTCAACTTGAGCGGTAAATTCGCCTGATGCATTCTCGCACAAGCCAATCAACGAAGAGCTTATTGACATGTCCGGTTGTATCAGAAAATGGAGGAGAGTATTATTGTAGCCATCTGGAGAAGAAGATGAAATTCACTGTTGTGTGCGGCTCTGTATGGCGCTGTGAACCCAGACATTTCTGCGTTTGGATTTCTGGCATTTTTGGGACTTCCACAACAGGTACCATGGTTGATTACTCGCGCATTTTCATAGTGGAAAAAACTATGATAGTTGCTTTGAACCTGTTTTCTTGGAAGTCCCAAATGTGTTGAAAAGCTAAACGCCTCTAGTGCTGATTGCCTTAACCTATACGTGAAAATGCATCATTCAAATTTTACAAGTTTGAGGCGAATATAGGCAAGGCAAGTTTATTTATATAGCACATTTCGTACACAATGGTAATTCAAAGTGCTTTACATAAAAGAAAGTAAAATAATTATGATTTAATTATATAGTATGTGTTTGTGGCAAATGTACCTTTCACGTTATCCACCGCAAATTCTCATATATTCGCATCTTTGAATTGACTCTGTATGTACTTTGTATCTACTTGCGCAAACATTTAAATTCGCATTTGGTGTGAACTCACCATTAGAGGATCGGAACAACATGGGGTGAGTTAATTAATGACAGAATTTTCATCTTGGCTGAACTGTACCTTTAAGAAATTGAGGTTTATGTATCACACCTGATATATAAGTGAATCGCTCTTTGTTTTCTTGTTGATGTCAGCACCCAGCTGGATGAGACATTCTGCCATGTCCACATCACCGTCCTCACACGCTCTGTCCAGCAGCGTGTACAGGATCTCACTGTCCGCCACCATCTTAGACAGGCACAGGCAACTCATTCCCTGCAGCTGAAGCAGAACAAAGTCTAGGGTTAATCAGGGGTTCTCGACTTGTTTAAGAACTGTTGGTTTAATTTTCTTACTGGATCTCGGCGCTGGTCTGTTGTACTTTCCCGCAGGATCTGGAAGATTTCTTTCTCGAAGGCTTCCTTCTGCAGCCACGCTGCGGCACTCGAGCAGGTGTCCAACAACTTCCACACCGCCCGAAGACCCTAACGACAAGAACAAACTGTTCGGGAAAACCTCAAAAACAACAAACCTTTTGACTTTGTTACTATTAACTGTTTTGAGCTACCTTTAGAAGCATGACAGTGTCCTCTTTGTGTTGCCGTACAGAGCTGACCAAAACTGAGGCCAGTACAGGCACCACCATACGAGAGAGCTTCTTCTTAGAGATGAGGTGAAACAGAAGACTAAGGCCCCAGTAGTGAACGTCTACAAAGGGTGAGGATTTTCAGTTAATATACAGCCGGGGGATGCTCAACAGAGTGTTGCAGGGATGACATGCTGACACAGCACATGTCGCCACTCAACAGTCTGACTGGGATTAGAAGCAGAGGCACGGACTCACCGCGTTCCTGTGGAAACATCTGCAGCGTATGAAGAACCGTATCTATCGCTCCCTGCTGGCACATGAGGTCAACGGCTCCAGAACAGTCAGCTAGCGCCGAGAGCACACCGAGTCCACACTCCTGAATCTCCTCACTACTGATAAACTAAACACACATAGCAACACACATGAAACAACCACTACACTTACAGTACTTAAAAAAAAAAAAAAATAGCAGTATTGGGAAAAGTCCACGAGTCGGGACTCAAACTGGGGAAGTCTGAGGTGCAACAGAGCTATATGTGGACACGCTCCCACGAGGCACTCGATACTTACATTTTAAAATAAAAAAAACACCTGATTAAAGTCCAATTCTATCCTTAAAAAAAAGTTACAGTCCCAGTACAAGTTAAAGTCTATAGACGACATTTCAAGCAAATTGTTGACTTCCATTGAAAATTAGCAACAACAACAAAACATTTTTTTACAGTAATGAAATTGCTTTGGAAGTCATTGAGGAGGAGAGGCATTTGAGAGGGTGTAAAAGGAGAAGTGAAGGTATATTAAAGATATATATTAAAGGAACAGTTCAACCCAAACAATGAAAATCCTGTCACCGTTCATTTCATTCATCAATAGAATTAAAGATGTTTAATTTTCTGTCTCTTCCTTTAAAGCCTAATCCATCAAACCTTTCATGCTTCAAAAAGAGTTTAAAGACACTGTAAAAACAGCAGTTTAGGCGTGAAAGCAAACATGAACTTGGGTTTCCCGTATCTGATGTGTTCTGTGTGTCCATCACTGTTTATGTGTATTAAAGCCTAAATTAATCTAAAAAGGCTTCAGAATCCTTGGATTAAATTGCTCAATTCATATGGACAACTTTCACAATGCCTTTGAAAGCACTGACAGTTCGGAAGAAATGGACAGAAATCTCTCATAACCCTAACCTAACCCTAACCCTAACCCTAACATACCATAATTTGTGTTTTGAGGATGATTACAAAAAGGTGTTCAACAACATGACTAAATGATGACGGAATTTTCTTTTTTGATGTACTATCCCTTTAATCTTTATCCATTTTCAGATGTAAAAATTACAATTTTGTGGCGATACGCTAGTTGTCGCTCCATATCAAGCAAAGATTCTTGAATACACTTCAGCTTTATTACACATTTTGGTTATGCTTTCCTTTAGCATTAACGTCCATGCTGAATTAACCCAGCTGTTCTAGCTTGTAAGAAACGTACCCTATTAAGTGCCTGTAGATAGACAGTGTGAGCTCCCTCTAGTACACACTGGTTCTTCAGCACTCGCAGGGACACGTCCACCGTGTCAGGGTCCGCCACCGAGGTGCCATGCTCTCTTAAACTCCTGTCTGCACACACAAGAACACATTATAGATGGAGGCACTGTGGTTCACCAGAAAACCTTTTCTGTCATCATAGTCATGAGGGCGAGTAAATATGTCATTTTTTAACTATTCCATTAATGAAATAAAAACACAACTCTTGCAGATTCAGCAGACTGATTTCTTACCTGGACTGAGGAGAACTAAACTGGCTCTGAGACCCTCCAGCTGAACCTCAGGAATGAAGTTATGTGTCCTGAGCGCAGTCAGGATCTGACCGAGCATCAGGGTCCCGTCATCTAGACTGGCCCTCCTGGAGTGACGTAAAATTAGGATTCCAGCTGTATGTTTTTGTCTGTCATACATCACATATGTGGACGTCGTGTGTGCTTACGCTCCCTGGAAGAGTGTGTGAAGCAGTTTGCAGGCTCTTTCACACACAGCGCTGGAGTCTGCGTGTTTCTGCATCAGATGCACAATGTTGACATGAATGCCATGTGACAACAGCAGAGCCCTTATCCGACCTGAAGTACAAAAACACATCGAGCCATTTATGATCTCTACTGAGTACAGATTTTAAAAAACATACTTTTTATGTTTTTTTCATTGTTTTGTGTAACTCATCTAAGACTGAAGAGAAGTGAACTGCTGAGCTTACTGTGGCGCTGTATTAGTGTGAGTAGTGTACAGGAAGCAGCTTGGAAAACCTCCACACTGGATGAATGCAAAAGCATGGCGGCCATGATGAGAGAATGAAGGGGAGGTCTGTGGGACGGAAACAAACCAAATCTACATAGGTACGACATCACAGCCTGAGCTCATTAACATAAGACCGACTACCTTTAAACATGATCACATGTTCAGTATTCAGCAACATCTATTCAGTATTCAGTTACACGAAGACAAGACAGGATTGTGGCTTAAGTTAAACAAGAACACACACAAATTTAAGCCTCTGCCCTTGTGTAAATACGAATGGTAAATAACACTCACGATGAAGTTTATTGTAGAAACCAGGGATGAAATTTCAGAAAAGCCAAGGTGTGACTAAAAACAGCCACTGCACTTCAAAATATCTATAAATCACGCTTAAAATTATAAAGCTCACAGCATAAAGTAGGAGTTTCTAACAGTCAGGTCAACAAATTATTGTACCCTAAAGAGATAATTCATGAAATACTACACATTTGTAATCATTTACTCACTCTCATGTTGTTCAAAAAACAATTTGATTCATTCCATTGAACTTTCTCATTCATATTTACACACAATCAAACCTGCCACTCACGCAAAGAATAAGATTTGTGCACTTCAGTAAAGGAGATGGTTTTCAGTAAATAATGACTTCAGTTTGGCCTAAACCAAGCTTTCATGACATCAGAAAACTTAAAATATAGGGCAAAAGCTGTACTGACTACTTTTATAATGCTCTTTTTTTACAGCCACTGTTCACCATCCACTTTCATTGTATGTAAAAAGAGCAGCATGAACATTCCTCAAAACGTCTCTTTTTTTTTTCTTTTTACTGAATAGATCTCCCTGATAATAACAGTTTTAAGGGGACAGCCAATCAAAACTAAGGACATTTATTTCAATAATATTGGTCTCCATCACTAATTATAAGAGGACTTTCGGACAAAATATGCTACAGTAGATTGCTCAGAATATGAAGGAACGCTAACCTTCCTTCCAGTTCCACATGGTTGAAGGAGTTGTAATGAAGCAGCAAGCTGTTTAAAGCCCAACATACAGTTTCCTGATTGGACCAAGAGAGAGAAAAAGTTTCATATTCACTATAGTAAAAGCACAAGAATGAGATAAGATCATTTCTGTAGTGCAGGTTTCAACGTGTGCTGTGTCACCTGCACTGCAGGATTGTCAGCATGTCTCTCTAAAGCAGTATAACAGGCCTCTCTCCAGATAAGCATTTCCTCTCCTTGGGTGGCTTCTTTGCGTTTTGCCTCGTCCTCCTCCAGCCCTACATTCTGTACAATACACTCGGCTGAGTGACAAAAAAACAAAACATTAACACAGAGCCCAGCCCATGACACGCAGGCAGAGAATAAATCAAATAAAAAACATGACATACAGTGGAGGCAACCAATCAGGTTCATGATTTTTTTTTAGGTTGCCTTTTGATCAATGAAATGCATCCATTCCTTCCTAAATAAAATTATCAATTTTTCTTCATTTTCAGTCTTACCCCAAACCTTTGAATGATAGTGTACCACAAAAAAAATATTATTTCTTAATAATCAGAAAAAAAAAATCAGCATATTAGAATGATTTCTGAAGATCATGTGACACTGAAGACTGGAGAAATTATGCTGAATTTATGATCAAACTGAATGTTTGATCACTGGAATAAAAACTGTTGAAATAAAACACTGTTATTTTTAATTGTAATAATATTTCACAATATTACAGTTTTTTTTATCAAATGAATGCAGCCTTTGGGAACACAAGGGACTTCTTTCAAATTATAATTTTTTTCACTCTATCCTTAATTACCTCAAGTTTTTCTCTAAAGAATGAGCACTTTTGCCGAGCGACTTTGTCAACATCAGCAGAAGGCCTTTTTGAGTTTTGTTTGTGGCATAATAAAAATAAAACAATTATGTAAATGAGAGCGTCAAATTGGACATACACTGGTCACTTAAAACGTCCAGGTAACACTGACAGTCATGTCCAAAAAATTCAAAATGTATGTCTGGCAAATAACAATCATGAAAATAAAAATAAATCATAGAAAAGCACCCTATTGGTCCACCTTATATATGGGCCCTAAGGGATCCAGTGGAGAGCCAGGTTCTAAACATATATAGTCCTATCATGTTCATTTTCATGTTCCTATTGACTCACCGAGTGCGCTCAGGCAGGAAAGGCCAGTGGTCTGCACTGTGGCATTCTTAGGATAAGAGACACATGCTTTCACCACCACCTTATGGACACCATTCAGCACCAGTATGTTATAGTAACTCTCTGTTAAATGGCAAACAAACATAACATAACTCAAAAATAAACCACTTTCTAAAAGTTATGAGAAAAGCATAATGTCATCATGACCTTTGACCTGGGCCCACCTGAAGTAAATTTCCGTAACAGACAGCACCCAGCCTCCTGTATGGGCTCCGAGTCGAGCCACATGTCCATAGCCTGACACACTAGACTGTAGCATTTAACGGGTTTGGACATCAGAATCTCAATATTGCTGGCTAGACTCAAGAAAGAGAAGCTTATTTAATGCTGTTTGTAATAATATGGTTTAATAGTATAATTTAACATATATTGTAATTCCAAGTGTGTTATACCTGGAGCAGACAGTGGTATGAGGACCCTCAGAGCTTGCAGTACCACATTGTCACTGTCCATGAACAGCCTAAGCGCGTCCAAAACCACCTCATGGTCCTTGTTCTCAATGAACTCCACCAGGTGAGCATCGGAAACTGACAATCAACCAGGTTAATTAGACAGAAATTAACAATGTCCTTATGACATTGAGAAGTAAATTCTGCTGTCCAACAGTAATATATATTTTTTCTAATTTCTTCAAGTTAAGCCAAACTAGTAGACAAACTGTGAAGTGTGTCCATGTTTTCCTCACCGTGGAAATTATAGGGCCCTTTATTACTTTTGTACATGCTCAAAATGATTTGTAACAAATCAGTGTTACCAGTTTGCAGCAGTAGTTGTAAAGCAGCACATCCCTGTAGATGAACCTCTTCTTTGTCAGGAAATGACCTCATGGCGTCCAGAACCAAGTCAAAAACGTCCACCTCTACCTCGTCCAGAATCTGCATCAGAATCGCATCTGATCCACAAACACCAAACATTATTTTCACTTCAGAAAAACAGCAAAATACACCTCAAGTGAAATTACACAAGCCATATCTAACCATCATCATGATTATGTTTGTGTAAGGGGAATGTGGACTATTCATAACAAGAACTCCATGTATCAGATGTTTTCTCGATCTCCATATTTGTATAATGTACTTTCATTTCTTACTTGATTGAGTCATTTGTAGAACTTATTGCAATGAGTAGTTTATAGTTTGGTTTAAATTTTTATGAAATAAGTTTTTTTTTTTTTTTTCTAAAGAAGTTAAATGAATTAGAACAAATTTTTCGGACCCAATGCACCATAATGGTTGTTTAGTCAGTACATATAAACATTATGTAAAATCAAGTCTTACCTGATTTCAGTAGGAGAGCCAGAGCTCTCAGGCCCACCATCATCATTTTGGAATCTTTACAATACACTGAAAGCACTTTTAGGATCTGCCTATGAACAAACATGTAAAACTTGCATAAACCTTCTGAACATGGACAAACAGAAATATCTCAGACAACATAAGGTTTACCATTGCCACTGCTACTGCGGAAATGTATACAGGTGCTGGTTATATACTTAGTATATCATCAAAAAGTTTATTTATTTCACTAATTCCATTCAAAAAGTGAAACTTGTAAATTATATTCATTCATTATACACAGACTGATATATGTCAAATGTTCTTTTAATTTTGATGATTATAACTGACAACTAAGGAAAATCCCAAATTTTCTTGCCTTCCCAAGGAAGTCAAGACACAAAAGGTCACTGCAAAAGAGGCTGGCTGTTCACAGAGCTGTGTCCAAGCACATTAATAGAGAGGCGAAGGGAAGGAAAAGATGCAGTAGAAAAAAAGTGTACAAGCAATAGGGATAACCGCACCCTGGAGAGGATTATGAAACAAAACCCATTCAAAGATTTGGGGGAGATTCACAGAGAGTGGACCGCAGCTGGAGTCAGTGCTTCAAGAACCACTACACACAGACGTATGCAAGACATGGGTTTCAGCTTCGCATTCCTTGTGTCAAGCCACTCTTGAACAACAGACGGCGTCAAAAAGGACTGGACTGCTGCTGAGTGGTCCAAAGTTATGTGCACTGATGAAAGTAAATTTTGCATTTCCTTTGGAAATCAGGGTCCCAGAGTCTGGAGGAAGAGAGGAGAGGCACACAATCCACGTTGCTTGAGGTCCAGTGTAAAGTTTCCACAGTCAGTGATGGTTTGGGGTGCCATGTCATCTGCTGGTGTTGGTCCACTGTGTTTTCTGAGGTCAAAGGTCAACACAGCCGTATACCAGGAAGTTTTAGAGGACAACAGGACTTGGCACCTGCACACAGTGCCAGTACCTGGTTTAAGGACCATGGTATCCCTGTTCTTAATTGGCCACCAAACTCATCTGACCTTAACCCCACAGAAAATGTATGGGGTATTGAAAAGAGGAAGATGCGCTATGCCAGACCCAAGAATACAGACGATCTGAAGTAGGGGTGCTCCGATCACGATCGGCCGATCGTTAATGCGCATCTCGTCAGTAAAGCCGGTTCTCTAATCAGCGGTTAATTCCATCAGGTGCCTGATTTCACATAGAGCAGCTGTTACTACACAGAGCCATTGTTAACCCTTTCGAGTCGATTAACGCATATATGCGTTTTGAGTCATTTTCACCTGATAACCCCGAAAAGAACTTAAATTGCACTCTCATTTTTAATCGTACAGATAAGAGCAATACATCAATCGAATCTGTAAAGGGTCTAGTTTTTTTTGGATACAGACATAATAACAAAAAACCTTTGTGCACTTATAAAATAAAGATAACAAACAAGGTGCGCTGTCTACAGTCTTTGTCTCCGCTGATCGTCATGTACAAACATTTCATTAAAATGAACTGTAACTCCGTGAATACTCAACGAAGAGACATGAGAGAGATATCTATAGAAAGCCTGGAATGTCTACTTTTAAACTAAACAAGTGCTGCCGAAAACAAATATTCTGAGATAAAGTAATCCATATGAAAACAACGCAATGTCTGTTTTTCATATCTCCGCTCATTATATCTAATGTGACCACGCCCCCGCGCTTAACGCGCTATTCAGATTCAAACTGAAGCGCGCGGCTTGAATACGCCCACACAGAAGAAAAAGCAGCCAGACTATTCTTCAAGTTTTTATTTTATTTTACTGTTTGCTTCGCGATGAGAGGACTAAGACATAATTCACCCCAAAAAGATGTGATGTGGTTGAGGATTTGAGAAATGGATTTCCTCAGAAAAAAGATTGAAGCACTTTATTCAGCAGAGATCATAAACATGAGTAAGTCTCTTTTTATTTATTTGTACTAGTTTTCACATAACGTGTAAACATTTTACTAGTTAGACTTTTTCCAAACTATAATTCCTGACTAAATGTATAATCAAGTGAAACATTATGAAGTTTCAATAACAATATACAATACTATACCATTCAAAAGCTTGATGTATATAATATAAATGCGACAAATAGAGATAACTCTAACAAATGTAAAAACAATGCAGTTCTTTCAATTTATTCCCCCTAAAAAAAACCTGAAAATATTATCAGCTCTTTTCAACATTAATAATAATAATAATAATAATGATGATGATAATAAATGGGGTTTATTTGGTAGAAAATAAGATTGTTAAAAGGATTTCTGAAGGATTGTGTGACTAGAGAAAGGATGCCAAAAAATTTGAAAGTCAGCTTTGATTGTCCCTAATAAACTGTTTAACTGCTCCCCCAAGTGGATATTAAATTATGTTGTGGGATAACAAAATATATTCTTAATAAACTACAAACATAAAATTATATACTTTTATTTTGTTCTCACATTCTTTCTTGTAAGTCCTCCCTCAGAGTGGCACAGTTGAATGGGAGGCTCATTATGCAGCTCATTATGCAGGCCTTTGTCTTCTCAGGTGTAAATCACAATGATATTCATGATAGTTGACGCCTACTCGCATATGACTTTTACCAACAAAAAGTGTTTTAGAAAATTTAAATCAATATATTGTTTTCTGTGAGTGAGTAAACAAGATGATTTTCACATCATTCAGAAAGAAAAATTCTAGGCTACAAGCTCCAGTTCTCAACTTTTCCGGCAACCAATTTTATGTATGTGTTTTATTGCCTTATTCAAGTGATTTAACATTTTTAGTTTTTCACTAACCATGCATAACATTTTTTTTCTCAAAAATACAATCATGTACATGCATGCATTTCACATATTATTATAGCCCAGTTTGTGCTGATCACAGTGATATTAGACTTTACCCATTTAGATATTTATAAGAAACTGAAAAAAGCACAAATGTCAGGGCATGACAAAACTTCTCAAGGCCCCAAAAATACCCTTAGACTCCAGAGGGTTAACTGAGAAGATGCGCCAAAAAACGCTGAAAATGAAGTGGATTTGCGCATCTTCTCTATTAACAACGGCTCTGTGTAGTAACAGCTGCTCTATGTGAAATCACGCACCTGATGGAATTATCCGATGTTTAGAGAACCGGCTTTACTGACCAGATGCGCATTAACGATCGGCTGATCGTGATCGGAGCACCTCTAATCTGAAGGCCACTATCAGAGCAACCTGGTCTCTCATAACACCTGAGCAGTGCCACAGACTGATCTCCTCCATGCCACGCCGCATTGCTGCAGTAATTCAAGCAAAAAAAGCTGCAACTAAGTATTGAGTGCTGTACATGCTCATAGTTTTCATGTTCATATTTTTCAGTTGGCCAAGATTTCTAAAAATCCTTTCTTTGAATTGGTAAAACCAGAAAGAGGACCTCTTGTAATTTAATACTATGGTATGCCACAGGGTTCGGTCCTGAGCCCTTGTACTTGTACAGTTTCCTTGTAAGATCAGCTCTACATTCTTCCTTCTCATAAATATTTAAGTTACATAACATGTTTTCAAGCAGAGCATTAGGTTCACACATTCATTCAAATTTGAGACTTGATTTATTACAATATACTTTTGGCTGGATGCCCCAATGCATTCATAAATACACTGCACTGCAACTTCATCAAAATGCAGCAGCTAAAGTTCTAACCAGATCTACAAACATCGTATGACCTTGTCAGTCCCATGCTGTAATCATCACCACACTTGTTCACACTCCTGTTCAATTATTAATTATTTCTACTAAACTATTTGGGGCTCACAACACAGCTAAATCCAGTTGAAGATGAAATATATTTTCTTAAAGAGGTCATATGATGTGATTTCAAGTTTTCATTTCTCTTTAGAATGTTACAAGCTGTTCATGAATACATAAGATCCCTAAAGTTGCCAAGACTAAAGTCTCAAACCCAAAGAGATATTCTTTATGAAAGTTAAGATTCGTCCACGCCCTCCTAAACCACTTCTTTTTAAACATGCCCCCACATCTATGTCACTGAGTGGGATTTGCATAACACCACCCAAATGGTCATGCATTGAAAGAACTTTTATTCTCTCTGTAGTATGTTACTGTCGCTGCCACCGTGTTATGAAGACTATGTGTGTTTTGTTATGAAAGTGAAACTACTTTGTTTGGACTTCCAAAAGAGGACACAACTAGAAATCAGTAGTTAAGTTGTATTCACAACACTGTTCCAGGACAGTTGAACCCAAATATACAGATGTGTGCAACACATTTTACGGAGGACGAGGACTGTTTCCGGGGAGAGTAGTCCACAATGCCAGTGCTCTGACAAATAATGCTGAATCACAGTCTTTAAGTATGTTTTCATGTGTAAAGATTTTGCCACTGATAATTCAAATGTGAGTTTTGACCAGTGTAGAGTAAAACTTGTTTTTTTTTGTCATTTCTCCGATCATAAAAGCAGACATGATTGAATCGCAGCCCGATACGCAACGCATAAAAAGGCAGTGTAAGTTATTATAATCAGTAATTATGTTCCCACTGGATGCAACAACTGCCTTGTTTATAATGGGTTTTATTGTTTTTGTCTCTTCACCTCAAGGCACAGCATCACAGTATGGTAAGAGGTGTAACATTTACGTCACAAGCTGGAGGTATTCAGCCAATCAAAATGCACTGGATAGCTGGCCAATCAGCATACTCCTCACTTTTCAGAATGATAAGCTTTGTAAAAATCTACACGTTTCAGAAAGCAGGGCATTGAGGGGAAACAATACTGTACATTATGTGGAAAATAATGTGGTTTTTTTTACCTTAAACCACATAAACACATTTAATTACAGCAAATACACAAAATAATGTTCTTTTATATGTGTTTTTATTTTTCATTCCAAAGTTTAAGAGCACCTATTAAACTCAGATCCACATTTCGCTGCCTTACCTGCCATCATCTTTTACTATCGGCATTTGACATGGATTTCTATAATATTTATAATAATAATAGTATATATTATTTATATACAATATAATGTATAATGATAAAACATAAAAAATACAACCCAAAATACTGTGCAGCGAAATTACATGTGCTCAAGTGTGTGTGCAGGAATACTTTGTAAAAAATTTTTCACTTTTTTTGTTTTATTTGTTCAATATGTGACTGCCCAGAATTCCTTACCACCCAATGTTTCTTCTTATATACTTTTACACCTAGAGAGTTTTTCTAAAGCACTCTTTCTTTAGTATAGTGTGAAAAGTGCTATAGAAATAAACTGATATGCATCAATCATCCAAGTCAAACACTTTTAATCTTAACCAGTAAATATACTATATAATAAACAATAGTACAATGCACTATACTATATAAAAAGGAGCCCATTCAGGCTCATAAAAAGAACTCAATGAGACTTACTTGTGCACCTCAGTAAACTCATATTCATCAGGGTTGGCCAGACTGTCCAGAGTGTCGGGACAGATCTCCATCAGACGACAGAGCAGAGACCAGCCTACCTGTGATGAGAACAGGATATCACACTTCACTACAGCTAAATCACTTTTCTGAGTCAATAAAACACTTCAATTCAATTTACAGGAGAAAGATTTTACAAGAAAAAGTACAAATTTAAACGGTTATTATTATTATTATTATTGAATATAAAATATAGTTTCATACCATTTTAATATACATATTCTTTTTAATATATATTTTTAATCAAAAACATTTTTTTATAATTTTTAACAAATAATTATCATTCATTTAAAAGATGATTTTTAATATTTGAACATGCACTCTTAAAATGAAACAATGGCAACTATTAAGATCCTTTAACAGCCAAAGAAACTTTCTTCGAAGAAATAGTTTCTTCTCACTAATAATAATAATAATAATAATAATAATAATAATAATAATAATAATAAAAGGGTTCTTTTAAAAAAGTGTTCATTTAAAGTTGTTTAAATTAAATTAAATTACATTTATGCATTTAGCAGACGCTTTTATCCAAAGCGACTTATAGTGCATTCAGGCTATACATTTTTACATATCATGTGTTCCCGGGGAATCGAACCCCCAACCTCTACCAGTTGAGCTACAGGAACACTAAAAACAGAAATAAAAACTGTTTTTTTGGCACTGTAATGAGTGTGTTCAAGGACAAACGGGATTTTCAATGAATTATGACTTAAACTCAAAATGTCTGAAAACTTGGAAAAAACATGAACTCACAAAATGTGCAAATGAGGAGCAAATTAACTACCTTCTTGTTATTTCAAAGGTGCTTTTTATCATTTTGAGATTGATAGTCTCAGTCTCTGTTCACTTCAGTTATATAACAACAAGCAGCATGAAAATTATTCGAAATATCCCCCTTTTCCAAAGTCATATGGTTCGGGACAACACAAGAGGGAGGGCACTCAAATGGTGACAGGATGTTGGATTTTTGGATGAACTATTAAGCATTTGCCAGGAAATTTGTGCAGGCAATATAAAAGATGACTACCTGCTGAACTTTGTTGTTAAAATGCGATGATAATACCAGAATCAGAGGCATATGGACGTTTTGATCAGCAAACAGCTCAACTGCAGGACAAAAGAAGAACACAGGTCTAAAAATATCTGAGCAGATGTCCCACTGGATAAAGCACACAGAGGGGGGTTAACGTCTGTATAGCTGTCAATGAAAATAATAAGACATGCATTAGAAATGTCAACACATTTTCAGTGGTCATGACTCATTATTTACCACAGTGCTCCGTATGGGACAGGAACAGCAGGTCTTGCATAATCTGGACCATGGTGCCCAACTGCTTCCCCTCTTGAAGGTTCAACCTCACCAGCAGCTTCTTGAGCCTGATCCCCAGCTCCTCTTTATCAGCCATGGTCTTCTATTATCTGGCATCAAACACAAGTTTAAAGCAGCTTCTGATACTCACTGACCATGTGGACACAATGTTGCTGCTGTAGGTCATCATCTGTTTCACAGCGCGCGAGCTCTTCTGCCATATTTATGCAAAGCAGAACATGAGTTATGATAGAGTAAAGACTGATATGACTGGGCTGTAGTTCCCGATTTCACTCTCGGCGGTGAAAAGAAGAAATCTCGGTCATGCACGAGGCTGAAGATCGGCGCTGCGTTATGAATCATATGACTGCAACAATTCACAAACTTCCTGTTTGAGCACAACAGAGTGAAAGCAAGAAGAAAAGGGAGGACGTCTCAGTCCTAGACAAAGCAAAGGCACAGAGGAAAGCGTCTTGCTGGTAGGTTACAAGAGGAGAACGAAAATATATCTATTTGAAGCTACTCACGTGCAAATGTATGCGAGACACGATTGTTGTTCATTTTTAAAACGCGTTAGCTATTGCTAACTGTAGATGTCTGTGGACATAGAGGAAGTTGTGCATTTTCATGTTTTATGAAACAATGTTGAAAGAATATGAATATAAAAATAAAATAAGTTTTCAGAAGCATTCATCTAAACGTACAATGTTTTTCGCGACACTTTTTAATTTCGATGTATTTTGTTGTAGCTATAATGCATGCGTACGAAGTGAGATATCGCTGCGTTAACAGTCGATGAAACATTTTACACTGTACAACACACAAAATGAGGCGATTTCGCTAGCTTGAGGCATAGAGCCTCTTTTAGATTTGGGATTTGGGATTTGTGATGTAGACCCGAAAAGTGTAATTCATTTCGGAAAATCGGTTCGTTTGAATAGCTCTCTTCAGCGAACCGAATCCGAAATTGATTCACTGATTCACTGAACTCATTAAACAGAAATCCGCCATGTGGCACTTAAACGTGTGTCTGTACGTTACAATACAATTAAATCCACCACTATATCTTAAATGCTTTGTATAAATAATGACAAACGAGTGATACACAAACAAAATTGCCAATAGGCTCAGCTGAGTCATTAGATAGAACCGATTCAAATGAACAATTCGCCCGCGAATCACTTCTTGTAGAATGTGTTGTTAAATTAACCTAAGTTAGTGTTTGTATGATATTTTCCACTAAATCAGATTTATTTTTCTGTACAGTGCATGTGTTATATCAAATCACTATATGTTGAAAGATTTAGCATATAACCTCCAGTATTTGATTTGCAGATGGTTTGAAGTGTGTGCAATGCCAACATAGTCAAGCTGGGTTGGGTTACGTGGCTTTTGTTAATGTTGATCATCTGATGATCACAAGGTGTTTCCTTTGTGATTTAGGAAACAATGTGCACAAGCTGTGGAGAATGGAAGAGCTGATAGGAGACCGGAGAGTTGAGGACGAGAGGAGCTTGATAAGGACGCCGTCTGATGTCCAGGCCAGCGACCGAGAACATCACTCGTCCACGCGTCAGACCCGCTCTGTCCAGCGCGGCTCGCCATGTTTCGTCTACACCCTGGCGTTCTTCTCGGCTCTGGGTGGGTTCCTGTTTGGCTATGACACAGGAGTGGTGTCTGGAGCCATGCTGCTGCTCAAGAGGGAGATGAACCTCAGCTCTTTATGGCAGGAGCTGCTGGTGTCCATCACTGTTGGCGCTGCGGCCGTTTCCTCTCTGGCTGGAGGGTATCTCAATGGACTTTACGGCCGGAGAATCTGTATACTGCTCGCTAGCTTCATCTTCTCTGCTGGAGGAATCATCCTGAGCGTCGCACCCAACAAAGAGGTTCTTCTGTGTGGGAGGCTCACGGTTGGGCTCGGCATAGGTAACTCATATACGGTGTGTGTAAAACTGTTTGAATTCAGTTTGTGTGCCTTATCGGTTTTTATGTCTTGTGTTTAAGGGATTGCATCTATGACCGTGCCGGTCTACATCGCTGAGGTTTCACCTTCTGAACTCCGAGGTCAGCTGGTCACCATTAACACCCTGTTTATCACCGGTGGGCAGTTCATAGCTAGCGTGGTGGACGGGGTCTTTAGCTACCTCCCCCATGATGGCTGGAGGTGAGGACAGTTTTACCTGCATAAAAACAGTTTCAATCTTCTTTTTCAAAATTTTATTTTATCGACTGGTATATTTTTGCTGCAACCCAATAAGTAAAATAATTTATTACAAATAAATTAATAATTCAATAATTTATTTTTCAATAAAATATATGCAAATAATATTTAATAGTCGATACTAATACAAAATATATAAAAAAATGAATCCAGTGGCTCATGCTTAACTTATATCTAAATATAAAGCAAAACATTTATATAAAACTACAAATCAAAAAAAAAATAGACATATTCAGACATTCTGCAGGAAAGGCGGAGAATGTGAATGTGAGATAAAAATGAGGTACAGGTGTGGTTCATAAGGAGCTGGTTTTTTCATCATTTTTGTGTCGGTGTATAGGTATATGTTGGGCTTGTCAGTTGTTCCTGCTGCGCTGCAGTTCCTGGGGTTCCTCTTCCTCCCGGAGAGTCCTCGCTGGCTCCTGCAGAAAGGAGATACCCAGAATGCTCGACTGGTGCTCAGTCGGATCCGTGGCGGTGTAAATGTGGATGAGGAGTATGAGAGCATTCGGAGCAGCATTGAGGAGGAGAAGATTGATGCTGGTGGTGAGATCATGCAGACGTCACAACACACACACACACAGTGCTGAGTTCAGGGTTTCCACCATCACGGAAAACAAAAAAATTAACCTGAAGTTAGACTTAGGCTTTAATGTCTTTTTGTAAGGAAATTTATCAGTAGTGAACCAGAATCATATATACAAGTTATATTAAAAACCCTAATGAAGTAATCGAAAATGAGTTTGTCAAAAATGTGTGAACTCTTTGTGTAATTTTGATTGATGGATGTCCAGAGGGTCCAGTGTTGTGGCGTATCCTGACGTTCGCTCCAGCACGGCGTGCTCTGATCGTGGGTTGTGGCCTACAGATGTTCCAGCAGCTCTCAGGAATCAATACAGTCATGTAGGTCTCCAGAACACATGTGACTTTATCAGCACTTTATCCATATGACTCAAACTTAGAATAATAATCGTAACGATAAGCAGGGCTGTAAATTCTCAGATTTCCGGCGTGCAGCGTTTGGCTGCGAAAAATAAATAAAATCCTAGATAAAAAAAAAAAGGAAATCTTGTTCATTATCACTTTCGAGTCCATGAGTTAGTCTACCGATGGTATGAGAGGAGCAGCTTTCACTCTCAACCAAACTAACATTACTAGCCAATCAGAATGTTTTCCTTTTACAAATATGAGACGGGCATCATAGTATACTCAGAGTAATCATGTCATCTCCATAAGAACCATATGATTGCCAGAACAAATTAACTTAATAATAATAATAATTAGTAACTTAATTTGCCAGCGAAGACTGTATTTGTAAAAGGGGCAACACTCTTCCTTTGTATATGCTGTGAATTTGAATTAACGTTCGTCTAGATTTCATCTAGATTTATCTCACTAGATTTGTAACATAAATCATGTATAAAACTTTGCCAACATAGGAGAATTCATCAACCTATGTCTGAATATGGCATGTATTGTACATCACGATTTCAAAATAAAAGCCTTTTGCCTGTGGCCAAATATTAAGATTTAAAGGATTCAAACATTGTTTAATCAGGCTGTAAAGTTAAACGTCACCAGGTTGTTGGCGCCTTCTGCAGGTATTTGTTTTAATACATAATGTGCCATGTACTTAATGTAATTTTTTTTTTTTTACCAATTATTATTGCCTCATTGTTAGTTTATATATAAATAGTCATACTAAAGCCTGGTTTTCACTTAGCTTACTAAAAAATGTCAGATTACTCAATTGTCCAAATAATCTGTAGATTACTTGATTACCTAAATAATCATTAGATACAGTCCTAAATTAGTTAAAATATTTTTTAATACAACTGCTTTTTACTTTTTGTAATTAAAAGACAGATATTTTGTCATTGAAAATTTCTTACAAATAGTATTCAAATATTGCCTTGTTCTACTGAACCAAGTATCTGTATTTTGTCTCATCTCATTAGCTAAGTGTAGTGTTACACAGTGTCGATAAACAGTGATATAGCTCATAATTTTCCAAGTGTATGATGCAGCTTTCAGGGCAACCATCTATTTATGAAAAAGAAAATCAGTTTGAATAAAGAAAGGGATAACTTTGCCATAGTATCCTTTCAAATGTTAAAGTTGCCACAGTCACTGCATGCTTTGCATGTGCTGCCCCCGGAAAAAAGTTCAGGCTCAGGGGTTTTTTTTTGCTTTTACTCCTGGATAAGTATATTAGCGTTCACAACACCACAAAAACAACGTTCTGTTCATTATTAAGTGTGTGCTGTCATTTTGTTGTTTGCCATTTTTAATACTCAATCCCTTTAAAGTCAGGTGGACTCTAATTGGCTGTCAATATTTTTTATCATTCATCAATTTGAAAAATAGCTCTCAAAGTGATTCCAAAGCTAGCTTGCATCTGTGGCGATATTGTTATTGCTGTGATGTGGACTTTGCTGTTCTCATAACATTAGAATGATAACTACAACTTCTTAGTTATTGTTTAAGATGCACCAATGTATCAGCCATCAGTATTTATCAGATATTTTTTTATTTATTTATTTAATTTAATGCCATCACAATAAACTAGCTAAAATACCTTACTGCATGTACTTTAGAACTTTGCTAATGTAAAGCATCATCAAAATAAAATGTTTTAATGATAAAAGTTAAATAAGTGGGCAAGTGACATATACAGTATATCGGTATCTTAAGTGTACAACTGTTGTTTGTTAAAGATGGTATCAGCATCGGTTGAGAGTGCATCCCCGGTTAACGTTGTTGTTTTTGTGATCTTTATCGTACTTGCTGTGATTTTAAGACTACAGTTTATTTCAGAATTAAATGCAATGTTTTTATTTTACAATTCTGACTTTATTCTCGCAATTTAAAAAAAATAAATAAAAAAAATAAGTCCGAATTGTGAGAGAAAAGTCACAATTACCTTGACTTTTTATTCCGTGGTGGAAACAAAAACAGAATTGTGAGATGTAAACTTATTCTTACAATTCTGACTTTTTTTTTTAATTAGAGTTTTCAGAAATGTAACCCTTTTCTTAAAGTATGTGAAACAACAAACAACAGTGTAATCTTTCGAAATGAGTGTGTATACTATCTACATTGTAATACATAGTCCACACTGTGGAAACGGCATCATTAATGTGGTAGCATTCAGTTTTGAACATTACCTTGGACTCACAAGGGTACTGTCTATTTGAAGGGAATCAAATGATCTCTCTGAACACTGCAGGTACTACAGCGCCACCATCCTGCAGATGTCTGGAGTACAGAATGATCAGATGGCCATCTGGCTGGCTTCTGCCACAGCCTTCACCAACTTCCTGTTTACTCTATTAGGCGTGTGGCTCGTGGATAGGGTGGGCCGCAGGAAGCTGACTCTGGGCAGCATACTAGGTGATGATTCGGACACAGCCATGAACACAGGTGCTCACTAACAGACTGAAGTATGTAGTGCTGTAATGGCCGTGTGCTGTGAATCACTCAGGTACTGCTGCAAGTCTGATGGTGCTCGCTGCGGGTTTCCTGCTTACGGCTCAGGCCTCTCCACCCGTGACCTTTCACCCCAATGACCCCTCCCTCCACAACTCCACCTGCATCACATATGGGTGAGTTTTGCCTTTTAGTAGTCTAGATTGACCTATGTATTTTTACCAGAATAAGGACTATGCAAATAAGAAAAAATAAAATAAAATAAAAATACTATACAATATATTTGAAGATAACTTCAGAATATTAAAGTATATGCAAATATAAAAGTAGTTAGAGTGTATAAGAGACTCAATATCATCTAAAATAGGCTGAGGAGCTCTTCTGGCTTTTTTTGTTTCTGTGGAAACAGCAAGGGATTATGGGAAGTGTAGTTATTTAGCAGTAGTTACACTATTAATCAGTAACTCACACTTACTCGTGGTTCTTACCGAAGCTTAAAGAGATGAAAATGTTATGAAATTATACAGTAGTTTTAGGGTATTGGTGTGAACTATCTCTTTAACAATCTCTGAGCTGTGATTTTAAAAGGTTTGTTCATAACTGTTTACTTAAATGAATCTCTCTGTGGAAAAATGAATGGGATTATGTACTTCAGGAGTCTGACAGTCGCGCTCCATAAACTCTGGATCTTGACTGAGCTACTCGATGTATATAAATCTAGTGCACAAGTGTGACTGAGTTTGTTTCTGTCTCTACGCTGAAGGTTCTGTGAATCCTGCATGTTGAATCCAGATTGTGGTTTCTGTTATGGGAAGAATGGCACAGTGGTGATTGAGTCCTCATGTTTGCCTGTGGATGTGGCCAACACTGGGGCGGCTGCAGCGGGCAGGTAATACATCTATAGATATCTCTGCTCTTGTGAATAGAAGTGCACTTAATTGTATTGAATGTGCATTTGTAGTATACTTCAAATTTTTAACTTGCAGGTAGGGCTGCACGATAATGATTAAATCCTAATTGTCGATTCTTCACTTGAAATTGTGATTATTAATTGCAATTATCACATTTTACACTCAATGATGTTTATACCAATGTTTGAAGCAACTGCATTCCATATTTTTATAGGAAAATGAACAAGTTGAAAACTTTTATTGCTTCTCTAAAGCATTAAGCCTCAAATGTTAAAGGGGGGGTGAAATACTCGTTTCACTCAATATCCTGTTAATCTTGAGTACCTATAGAGTAGTACTGCATCCTTCATAACTCCAAAAAGTCTTTAGTTTTTTTATATTCATAAGAGAAAGATAGTGTGTACCGATTTTTCCCGTAAAACACGACCGGCAGGAGGCGTGACGTGTGGGCGGAGCTAAAGAATCACGAGCGTGAGTAGGCTTTTGTGTTGAGAGCGTTTGGAAGCTGTGACATTATCGTGAGGAAAAAAACAACCAAAACAAACCATGGCTAACAGTCAGATTCAGCCGTATATTTATGATCCAGAATCAGATCCCGAGGCTGAAACTGAACGAGAGCAGCAGCAGCAGCAACGTCTCGCTCCGAGCGGGGCTCGAACCCGGGTCTCTGGCATGGGAGGGGACGCACTAACAAGGAGGCAGAGATATTTTAAGCAGTTTTACTCACTGCCTGCGGTTCCAACACACGATCGTGACCCTTTTTCCTTGGGATTGCATCATCCTTAAGAAATAAACGATACTCAAATCCGTCGTCAAACTGGGCCTTGTTTGTGAAGTGAAGTGACATTGACATTCAGCCAAGTATGGTGACCCATACTCAGAATTTGTGCTCGATGCCTTGCTCAAGGGCACCTAAGTCGTGGTATTGAAGGTGGAGAGAGAACTGTACATGCACTCCCCCCACCCACAATTCCGTCCGGCCCGAGACTAGAACCCACAACCCTTCGATTGCAAGTCCAACCCTCTAACCATTAGGTCACGACTTCCCTGTAATATATCAGTATATTACTGATATATTACAGGGAAGTAAAACAAGCATATTGTAAAACAAGCATCTTCGAAATGCAGGGAACAAACACAAACACTTGCACAACTCTGTTGATGCTCTGTAAAAATAAACTCCATCCACTGGTCCCTTAATGCTGTTTTTTTTGGTAATCTGTGCAGGGTTGTCTTGCCCTGGCAACCAAAAACACACTTCTTTTGTGACATTTGGCGACGCTCTCGCTCTGATCAGTGAAGTCTGTTGTGCTCTCAGTGCTCTGCTATACGGGAGCGCGCGCTCTTTCAGGAGAGGTGTCCTTAAGACCCATAGAAGGAAGTTCCGCTCCATCTAACGTCACACAGAGCCATACTCGAAAAAAACTTTCCGAAACTTGTGACAAACCGGAAGGAGTATTTTTGGAACAGAAATACTCCTTCAAATGTACAACTTAATTTTTGAAACTTTGTCCATGTTTAGCATGGGAATCCAACTCTTTATCAGTGTAAACAACTCAGTATGCATGAAATAGCATCCCCCCCCCCCCCTTTAACTATACAGGTGCTGGTCATACAATTAGAATATCATCAAAAAGTTGATTTATTTCACATTTCTCACAGACTGATATATTTCAAATGTTTATTAAATATTCAGCCAATATTAAAATATTGAGATAATGAATTTGTGACTTTCCTTAGTTGTCAGTTATAATCATCAAAATTAAAAGAAATAAATATTTGAAATATGTCAGTCTGTGTGTAATGCATGAATCTAATATACAAGTTTCACTTTTTGAATGGAATTAGTGAAATCAACTTTTTTTTTTTTGAGGTACCAATTTCAACCACTAGCTGACAGTTAATAAGAAATGTGTTTTTTTTTAATGCAAAAGTGCACTTCTTTGCTTATGATTTATAAATATAATGTTAACCTAAATGTTCCATTAAGTCTCATCTTGTTCTTGTTCATTGAGGTGTTCCAATGGCACACAAGAGAGTTTAGGTGTATTCTGGGCCTATAACTATTGCCCAACATCTTACTCCTGGATTGTTCTGCTGGGTCTCATTCTGTATCTGGCCTTCTTTGCCCCAGGTGAGAGTTCACTCAGTTCACCGGAGCTTAAAGTAACTGTTACTGACCTTAAAGCTTGATGTCTGATGTGAGCTTGTGTGTTGGAGCAGGTATGGGTCCAATGCCGTGGACGGTGAACTCTGAGATCTATCCGCTTTGGGCTCGGAGCACAGGGAACGCCTGCTCTGCTGGAGTCAACTGGATCTGTAATGTCCTTGTGTCCCTGACCTTCCTCCATGTGGCCCAGTTCCTGACATACTACGGTACAACACAGCACACACACACACAACCCTGATCACCATAACAGTATTTACTGTACAGACTCCCAGTGGTTTGTACTCACTAGGCCAGAGACGTCAAACTCAATACCTGGATTACGGGATCTCTGCAGAGTTTTGTTCCAACCCTGCTCCAACACACATACCGTTGCCTGGTGGTTAGAGAGCTTTGACTCCTGACCCTAGGGTTGTGGACTTGATTTCAGATCAGATGTGTTAGAGTTTGGGTTGATGCAGTTGCAAGGTGGTTCTGGGAAGCTATGCATTCAATAGGGTGTTACAGTGTGTAGTATGTCACCATGCAGTTTTCTGGATTGTTTTTGGTGGTTACTTGTATGTTTTGTGCTTAATGTATGTTGTTACTGTATGTGGTTGCTGGGTTGGTTGGGATGGTTGCTTGAATGATCTTGGTGGATGCTAGGGCATTATTTTGTCGGTGCTAGGGTGTCCTGGGTGTTTGTCGGGCAATATCGAAGGTTGTTAGGTGTTCTGAGTGTTTTTGAACGTGGTGTTATACAGTTGCTACTGTAGGTTGTTGAGTTGAGTAGCTGTGCATTATATAAGGTGTTGGGGTTGTTCCTATAGTGTTGCTTAACAGTTGACGGGGTTCTAGTTAGGTGGTTCTTTAATTTTGTTTGGATAAAAGTGTCTGCTAAATGATTAAATGTAAATCTAAGTGTACTGAGTGGTTGAGAGGGTGTTGCTAGAGGTTGCTACAGCGTTCGGGTTGTTGCTTTGGGGTTGATAGAGGGATATAGGTACTGTTAATGGTTGATAAGGTGATCTCATAGTTTTTAGTTTTCAGATTACTTTGGTTATTTCAAATATGAAATTTAATTGTAAGCGTAGTGAACAGTTTTTAAGAATTGGATGTTTCACCATTCAAAGAGATGGGAGTTGCACTTGCATCCCCGAGAGGTGTTTCAAAGATGGCCGCCGAGTGACATGACTTGTCTTAAATGGACTTTGGTTCTAGTTGGAAAGTGTTTTATGTACATTGATATTCAGTTTGTAGAGTTTTGGGTCTGGGTGGTTCAGTTTCAGTTCTGCGTGGGTTGACTGCATGTTTTTATTGGTTGATAATAATAAGTTGTTGCTACAGTGTTCGAGTGGTAGCATTTGGGTCATTGGTTCTGATACTAGGTGGGAAGCTACTAATGTGTTTTGAGCATGTTGTCATTCAGTTCTTAGGTTTTTCTGAGTAGTTGCTATGCACCTGATGGGATGTTTGGGTGGTTGCTAGCGTTGTTAGCATTGTTTTGGGGTTAATATGGAACTGTATTTGGTTGTTCATGGATTTATAACCATAGCACAAATGGTGAGTACAATCTACAAGTCTACATGTATATGTAAACTATTGCCAAAATGTGTATAATGATGTATAATGATTATTTATTTCAGTGTGAATGTCTCTTTTGCCCAGGTGCGTTCTTCCTGTACTCCGGCCTGGCTCTGCTGGGCTTCGTGTTTGTGGTGGGCTGTCTGCCGGAGACCAAGGGTCTGCGTCTGGAGGAGATCGAGCCTTTGTTCGGGAGACAGCTGTGCAGCTGTGGAGCCGGCGGCACTCCCAGCGTTCACTACACCCGGGTAAACGGAGGAAACTACCGCTCTGAAGAAGACCTGACTGATGATGAATAGATACTGATGAAGATGATTCATGGTGCGAGGGGTGCTGTGGTTCCCATTCCAGAGATTCAACGTTCTAGTTGACTCGTTCCAAAAACGTAAACGTGTCAATTTAATTATGTTGATGCTTGATAAGCACATGAGATATTTCTGCGGTGATTGTATTTGCACATGTACAGATGAGTAGTGTTCGAGACAAACGTGTTGTTTGCTTAAGTAAAGGCTCATGAGATCAGGAAGTGAGATTGCTATCCAAATAAGTGCTCTGGAGTGCGACCCATGTGCATACACTTTATTATACTATTGGGAGACAGAGCAAACAGAGTTTGTTCTTTTCAAGGTGTACAGAGCTGTACGTTCATCTTCTAGAACTTCTGTTACTAACCTCCGAATGAATGTTTTACACAAAAGTGAAAATAATCTCATGATTAAAACTCCTTAAAACCTTAACTTTTCTTTTTTTCTTTAAAGCCCTTGTGCTCACATTAAGATTCCTTTTAGACACACGCTGTCTGACCCTGGAAGTACAGGAATAATTCACCCACAAATTCTGCCCCCCTCATATCATTCCAAACGTGTGTGTGTGTGTGTTTGCTTGTTTTTATAGGGATTGTTTTTTTCATCATTTACTCACCTCGGGTCATTCCAAACCTGTATGTGAAGATGTTTTGAAGAATGTTGGTAATCAAATGGTTTTGGTTCCCATTGACTCCCATAAAATACTGTGGAAGACAATGGGACTCAAAACTGTTTAGTTACCTACATTCTTATAAATGGTGTGTGTGTGTGAGAGAGAGAGAGAGAGAGAGAGCAAAAGAGAGAGTAAATAATGACAGAAGTTTAATTTTTTGGTGAACTACGCCTTTAAGGATCTTCACATTTTGCTTCCATACAGTGACAAAAACAAAACAAAAAAAGCAACAAACTGCTGATAAATAATGGCAGAGTTGTGGCTGAACTATTCCTTCAGGTGGACTTGTGATGTGGTTTGAGGATGCGGGCTCGTGGTGGTGGAGACTGATGATGATCTGGTATTGTTGAATGAAGCTGGCAGTGTTTGATGTTTTAGCCCCGTGTGGAGTTGGGAGCTCTGCACTGTGCCACTTTGGAACCAGAGAGCAGAATTTCCTACATATCAGTGAGTATCCGTGATCTCAAGAGTGTGGCTTTTACAGATTACATAACGCTTTATTATGCGTTTTCATTTTTATAAACTGGGGAACAAGTTAAAATAATTTTTCTGCTGTAACTGATAGATTTTAGTAGAGCTTCAGTCTACTTTGTGTTGTGTGGAGAAAAAACAACTAATTTTTTTAAATGCTAAATGATATTATTAAATCTATTTTTCTGCTGCAGTTGCAGTAATGATGACCTTGTATGTGGACTTGAAGATTCATTTTATGGAAATAATCAAACTGTAGAATCGTGATGATTTTACATTATAAAGCAGCTTTGTTTTGTGATGTGTTTTCTACTTATTTGGTAGTTTTGATATCTTTTTCTCTGGCACTACACTCTAAACATTTATGAACCTAATGATACAGATATTATAATTAAGACGAACAATTATTAGAGAATGTTTTACAAAATTAAAATAACCTTTCTACTTAAATATATCATGTTTAATTCAGTGCATTAGTTGATGTTTCTCTGTAATTAGTGGAATCCTACACTATTTGTTTTTCCAGTGTACTGTTCTCATCACTTCTGTTCTCAGTATCAAACGGTCAATCATTGAGCCAGTTCAGTCACAATGTTTAGATGTTGTTCCTGAGAAGACTATGAAGCTGAAATTGCTGCTGATAACTGTGCAATGCTGTGTTTGTAGATTTTCAGATGAATAAAGTTTCTGAAGCCGGTTGTGTAAGTCTCTTGTAGAGTTGTCTCGGCTCCGTCTGGCTGAAACCTGTTCAGTCTTGTCCCAAACTGACCCTCTTTGACCTCTTACCCCTCATTTAGACCAGAGCTGGACACTGGTCCACCACCCTCTCATTCAGTATTCTCTGTTCATTTTATTAGATTTTGCTTAAAATCACCTTAATTTCATACTAGGCCTATTTTATGTCCACTTTTACATTTATATATTTAGCACGAGACAGTTGTGGCCATAAATATCGGCACCCTTGGTAAATCTGATCAAAGAAGGCTGTGAAAATTCATCTGCATTGTTAATCCTTTTGATCTTTAATTTAAAAATTCACAAAAGTGTATCCTTTCATTGGATAATAAGAATTTAAAATGGTTGGAAATATCCTTATGAAATAAAGGTTTTTCTCAAATACTCGTTGGACAATAATTGGCACCCCTAGAAATTCTCATGAGTAAAATATCTCTGAAGTATATTCCCAGTCATATTCACAATTTTGAGCACTCCAGCATAAACATGAAATTATCCAGCCATTGCTTCCTGTTTCACAGAAATATAAAGTGGAGGGAAAACAAAGCCCAAATTCCCTTAATCATCCATCACAATCAGAAAAACCAAAGAATATATTTCTGATGTGCAGCAAAATATAATTGAGCTTCACAAATTGGTGAAGTGGCTTTAAGAAAAGAGCTAGAGCAGTGACAATTCCCATTTCCACCATCAGGACAATAATTAAGAATTTTCAATCAACAGAAAATGTTGCGAAAGTGCCTGGAAGAGGACGTGTGTCTATATCGTCCTAATGCATGGTGAGGAGGTCAGTTTGAGTGGCTAAAGACTCTCCAAGGATCACAGATGGAGAACTGCAGAAAATAGTTGAATCTCGAGTTCAGAAAACCTTAAAAAGAATGGCATATTAATTTATCAGACACGACTGGAACTTTAAATGGGACTGGCTTCTATGATCAGATGAAACTAAAAATGAGCTTTTTAGCAGTAAACACTCAAGATGGGTTTGGTGAACACAGATTATTTAATGTAATTATTAAATGTACCCGATGTGTACAATGAAATATACAGCTTTATTTTTGATGTTGTGGGCCTATATTTCTGCTGGAAGTCCTGGACATCTTGTTTAGACACATGACATCATGGATTCTATCAAATACCAACAAATCAAAAAGTGACTGACTCTGTTAGAAATCTTATAATGGGCCATGTTTGGATCTTCCAACCGTACAATAATCCAAACACAAACCTCAAAAACAACACAGAAATGGGTCAATGAGCACAAAACCAAAGCTTCTGCTATAGCCATTCCAGTCCTCTGACCTGAACCCTACAGAAAATGAGTGGGGTGAACTTAAGAGGAGAAGCACCAACATGGAGCTGGGAATCTGAAGGGTCTGGAGTGATTCAGGATGAAGGAATGGTCTCTGATCTCTTGTGAGGAGTTCTCTAACCTTATCAGATATTATAGGAGAACATTTAGACCTGTTAAACTGGCAAATGGAGGTTTCAAAAAGTATTGAATAAAAGGGTGCTGTTAATTGTGGCCAATGTGTATTAATATAATAATAAGTAGTAATAGTAATATTTCCCCCCATTTTAAATTCATATTATCCAATGAAAGGATATAAATTTATGATTTTTTTAAATAAAAGATCAAAAGGATTAACAATGCAGATGAATTTTCACAGCCGCCTTTGATCATATTTATCAAGGGTGCCAATATTTTTGGCATGGCTGTATATGAGACAGTACATGCCTCACAAGAGCAAGAACAAAAACAATTCATCAAGCAGCCAGTAATATGCCATGTTTACTAGATGGGGAGCAAGTGTGCAGTGTATTGATAGAAAGCGTCCTGTGTCCTGTACTTGAGTGTGTGCCTCTGGTAATGTGAGAGCGAGTAACTGGACACTGCAGTTTGGCCGGAGGTCAAGACACTGGAGCTCCAGTGCTGAACTGTTTCACCTCTGTTACCAGCACTGTTCTGCACTCACACTCAGTTCAAGTGGAAAGTGCATCGAGTTAAAGGAAATTATGGAATGAAACTGTGACAGCATGAGAACTCATATACGCTCCCCCAGACCCACGTACTGTAGAAAGATTTCCCCAGCAGCCTGTAAGATGTGTGCTAATGTTCAAATTGAAATGGAGATTACATAAACCAATGCTATTTCATTGAAATGTTTGAATGCATTCACCCTGGCTCAGAAAACAGATGAATTCACAAGAGCATTACCGGGTGAGAGCGCACAACACCACTGCATCAGATCCATAATGAGCAACACATTTAGACATATAACATAAACAATGTGGTATTATTATTATTATTATTATTTTGGGTAAACCTTTTTAATAAAATGCATTATAAAAGTAGTTTTAATGCATTAATTATGACTTTGTTAATTAATGCTCCTTATAATGCATTGTATGAATTCATGAATAATTGTATTCACAGTTTTTTGTTATAATTACAGTTTATCTATATAATGCATTAAGACACACGCAGAAACTTTAAGTACAGTTATTTATGAAAATATATAATGTTTTACAACCTCATTATGATTAACTTTACCGTGCATTATGAAGGTTCTGAGTTTTATCGTCACTTTTTTAAACAAAACACACACATTCACAAATACACATTCTATTCAATAATATAATAATACTATATTTTACTTGATTGTATTATAATTTTTCATTTGTATTATTATATTATATTATATTATATTATATTATATTATATTATATTATATTATATTATATTATATTATATTAAATAACAATTAATTTATGTTGGTCTGGCCCCTAATGAATGAAAATATACTCAAACTTCATAACAATTAATATTACTTAATAACGTGATTAATAATAGTTTTGTGTGTGATTGTGATAGTTTGCAATTATGTTGAGCTTCTTTTATTATTTTATTATTATTACTCAAACTCACATAATTAATAGTCAACAAATGATTAATTATTTGATTAATAATAGTTGTTTGTGTAATTGTAGTTTTTGACTTCTGCATGCAGAACATCTTTTTAGAATTGAAATGAATTAAATTAGCCTTTTTATGCTTATGTTATTTCAGAAGAGCAATATAAAATGCCCACAAAAAGTATACTGTTACTGTGGAATATATATTTATTTACATATATTTATTCATAATAAAATGTTTAGCAAAAATGATAAAATAATGACATAATAATTATTTACAGTGCATACAATTGAAATTCTTCTTCTTCGACTTCTTCTTATTATTAGTAGTAGTAGTAGTAGTAGTAGTAGTAGTAAAATAGGGTTGTCATATTTGCTTCTATGTGTTAAATATACCAAACAAAAGAATTAGGTTCTCAATAATTTTAAGAAAGAAAGAAAGAAAGAAAGAAATACACATATCAGTGCAGCTAATATCTGTGTCTCTGCAGATATATCCACAATATAAATGAATATGTCTCATAACTTTGATAACAGGCAGAACACGCTGATTTGCATGCGTATGATGACGTCACCCCAAGGGTCCTCTAGGAGGCGTGGTTTGGTGACGCATTGCGGCTGGGACTTCATGAAGTGAGCATGTAGTTTAGATCAGATGAGATCGGGACACACACAGGACCTCGGTTTAATGACCAGGCGTGACCGCGGCGCATCGCTTCTGTAGCGGCTGCATGCAGATCAACGCCTCGGCCATGACACAGACGACACGCGCGTGAGCCGAGCCGAGGCCCCGCCTTAAAGGTGCTGCGCACTTACAGAATTGATCGGATTGGTGTGCGATCGATCGATCGATGCAGATCTGAATCATGTCAAGCGGACAGGACGAGAGCACGGTCCGGGTGGCGCTCAGGTAGGGCACGAGCACTAGTGCGCGTTACTGATGTGCATTCACGCACTTGTCACCTGCTGCAGCCAGTGCACGTGCGGCATGTCATAGTCATGCAACAATGGAAAGTTTACAGCAGCAAATTATTGTTTTGTCTGCGCTATGGGGTAAAATAACAACCAATCGTGATATTTCATCTGTAATGTACAGTTATGTTGTTGTGATTTTGAGCCAATGATATTTCAGAGTGGGCGGGGCAAACAGGAGCAACGCCACATATAAACTGTCCTTGTTCCAAATCTTCCTAACAATTAGAATGCGACAATCTGAATGTCATGGGAGAGGATTTGTGACTTGCAGTAAATAATGTAATTAAAATCTGTGTTATATTCGTACTACTACACCAGCTTAAGCCCCTAATGCTACACTCAGGGGTGGGCAGTATTTCAATTACATGTATTTGAAATACAAAATACTATGGGATGTATTTTAAATAGTATTTTGTATTTCAAATACCTTTTGAAAACGTATTTAAATACATTTAACCTTACTAATTTTTAGTATTTTTGTTATACTTGTTGTTAAACTTGTTGATACAGGAAATCAGCAGTCCAAAAAAAATAATTTTATGTATTTTTGAAACTAAATAAATACTAAGATTAAATGTATTTAAATACAAAATAGTAATAGTAAAATAGTACACGGTCCGTGTCACTAGATAAAATCGCTTATTTCTCTGGATTTAAACATTGTACGAAACATTTGGGATTTGGGTGTAAATGAGTACACAAAATATTTAACCCTGTTCTAGTGGTTTTGGATATTTTAATAAAATAAAATTTTATATATTGTGCCTTTAATTGCCAAGGATTTCAGTTGTGTGTGTGTGTGTGTGTGTGTGTGTGTGTGGCAGTCTGTGCTATAAGTAGACAGCTGACTGACAGATGATCAATGGAAGAAGAGGTTTATTGACGGATCTGTTCGTTAGATCTGCGATCAGCCCATTTGTGTGTGTTTCAGAAGTCTGCACATATGCTTTTTGTTGTTCACCGGTCACAAAATCAAATAAAATCAGCTAGCTCACAATAATAATGACATTTCAGTCTGAGTGTCCGGACTGTTTTCTGTTACGGGGAAATTAAAACACAGAATAGATACTGTATATAAACCAAACTGGTAAATTTAGGTCTGTTTCAAAATCGTACAGCCTTGATTATTAAAATATGATATCAGTACCATCCATTGAAAACCCCATATAGGTTGACAATAACACATATGACTAATAATATTTTTTATGTAATATATGCATGCAAATGCTAGTCTTTACATATATATTAGTCCTTGCACCATTTTACAAAGCTTTTAACACAAGTAGAGATGATTGACAGGTTAACTAAACAAACACATTGCTATATTATATGTGTATACAGTAAATAAAGCGCTAGGCTGTGGTTGCGGTACAGTGGATGTGACGTGGGACGCCGAGGCAGCTGTGGATGACAGTGCTGTTTTCTTCAGTGAGTCAGCAGCTCTCGCATGAGCAAATGTCATCGTGTAAAGAAATAAAAGCCTCACAGATACAGATCAAATCAGACTGGCGTCCTTCCTCAAGTTAATCTAGTTAGTCTACTGAGGTCACATTCATAATCAATATTAAATCCATGTTTACAGTGTTTGCAGAAATGCTTAGCCTGTTTAACAAAACGTACTTAATATCAACATAAACGCAGCATATATTTATGAAATTCAATAAAGAACAAATAACAAGCAACAGAAAGACAAAATAATGACTTTTCAAATATACATATTTTAAGAAATTAATACTTTTATTCAGCAAGTTATTTATTTGATCAAAAGTGACAGTCAAGATATTGATAATGTTACAAAAGATTTGTATAACGAAGCTGTTGTTTTGTCCTTTCAAGTACAGTATCACGGTTTCCACAAAAATATTTGAGCACCAACCTCAAAATAAATGTGTTTTTGAAATATCTTACAGGAATAAATTCGATTTTACATGTTTATTAAAACAAAAATAATAAAAAGATAATTTGTAATAACATCTATTACTGTTTTTGTTGTTTTTCTGCTCTACTATCAAATAAACATTGGTGTGCATTTCCTTTAAAGAGCCAGTAAGATGAAAATTGTAAGCTTCCTATCACTGTTTATAAGTCCTGTACATTAGGTTTAAATCCATCCAAGGTTAAAAAACATTGTCATTTTGTCAAAATATAATTTTAAAATTACCTCAATTCTCAGAGATCCCCAAACGGTTCGCGCGAAGCTGTTCAAAAGATTCAGTTTCCTTAAACCCCACCTTTCGGTAGCATACTGTGTTCTGATTGGTCAACTAACATAGGTTTGATTGGTTGTTCCGCACACACCTCCACGGTAAACTATGCGTTAGCATCTGTTTGGGGTGAATTATGTCTTATTCCTCTCACCGTGAAGCAAACAGTAAAATAAAAAACGTGAACAGTCTCGCTGCTTTTTCTTCTGTGTGTGTGTATTCAAGCCGCGCGCTTCAGTTTGAATCTGAATAGCGCGTTCAGCGCGGGGGCATGGTCACATTAGATAACGAAGGGAGACGTGAAAAACAGACATTGCGTTGTTTTCATATGGATTACTTTATCACAGAATATCTGTTTTCGGCCGCACTTGCTTAGTTTTAAAGTAGACATGTCAAGCTTTCTATAGATATCTCTCTCATGTCTCTTCGTTGAGTATTCACAGAGTTACACTTCATTTTAATGACGTGTTTGTACATGAAGATCAGCAAAGGCTGCAGACAGCACACATACTGATAAGACGCTCAGGAGAAAACAGACACATAACTTTATAATCATACTTCGTGTTGTGATTCGGAGATGCTTGTTGTTCTAACGCAGGTCAGAGTTCCGTTTCTCCCAAAACGGTAGGCGGAGATTATTATGCAAAGTGCTCCTAGTGACGTACATAGAGACGGGCAAAAGACTCGTTTCAGCGATTCAGAGTCGACTCGTTACTTTAGAAGCCAATAACTTTATAAATCGTGTACTTTTTGGTTTAATTACTTTGCACATTGTTTACACAGATGGACAGCTACATCATACACTGTAATACAGGTCATTTTTGATTTCCCATCTGTGTGGCTCTTTAAAAACATAAAAAAAAAAAAAATTGGTAACACTTTAAAATAAGGTTCTATTAGTTAACATGAACTAACAATGAACTATTCCACTAACGCATCAGTTAATCTTAGGTAAAGTTAAATATGAGTATCGTCTTAGTTTAGGTTAGATTATGACCAGTGTTTACTCTAAAATAATGCCTTAAATGAGTTTAGGAAAAGAAAAAATCTCCTGATATTTTACTCGCCCCATGTCATCCAAGCTCTTCTTCTCTTTCTTTCTTCCGTCGCAAAGAAATGAAGGTTTTTGAGGAAAATATTCCAAGATTTTTCTCCATATAATGAACTTCAATGGGGATCAATGGCTGAAGGTCCAATTTACAGTTTCAATGCAGCTTCAAATGCCTCGACACGATCCCAGATGAGGAATAAGAGCCTTATCTACTGAAACCATTGAACATTTTCTTTAAAAAAAAAAAATCTACTTATATACTATATAACCTCAAATGCTTCTTGCTCCAGCTTGACTTCACGCATTACACAGTCACGTTGGAAAGGTCTCGCATGATGAAGGCAGAAGCACCGAGCCAATGTTTACAAAGCGAACGTGCAAAAAATCCAAAAGCCCTTTACAAAAAAGGGTAAAACAATGATGTTGGATGATTTTGAAGTTGGAGGAGAAACTGAGGTTAGGTTTTTCACCCTACCCTACCTTTCAGAACCGGAGCACACAGACTAAGATCAAACCGCGTGTGACCTTTCCAACGTGATTACGTCATGCGTGAATTTGTGGACGCGCATCGCAGAGCTAGTGCAAGATGTGCATTTGTGGTTAAAAAGTATAGAATTCGATTTTTTTTAACAAAATGACCAATGATTTGGCTAGATAAGACTCTCAGTCCTCTGCTGGGATTATATTATTCAAGTTCAAGTCTGATTTATTATCAATTAAAATGTCTAATTCCCAAATGAACTGACAGACATTGATAAGAAGAGAACCTCTCTCTTTTTTCAGGAAGCTAAGCATTTGATCTGAAGCTGATGTGTGAACCGAATGGAGAGTCCTCCAGTTTGTCTGTGGCCCCTGTGAGGGTCACATCCTTTAGACACAGGAACTATGCGTTCGTAGACTACAGCAGCTGCATGTGGACATGTTCCTGGTTTGCGGCGGGAACGGAATCTCTGTAATTGTAGTTTGTCTAGAAAGCAGGAATATTATGCAGAACAGACGTGTGGTAGTTTTCCCACATTCACCACACCCAGCCAACTGTGCTTCACTTCCTGTATGCTGGAGTTCTGTGCCTTTCGTTGTGGCATTACAAGTTTTACTCAAATCCCCTCAAGCTCAAACATCTATGAATAAACACTCGGGCAAATGCAAGCAGGCCATGTGCTGCACTTAAAGTCCAATCTATGTCTATATCTAGAGCACATTAAGCTAAGATGTCATCATAAACTGTTTCTAAATGTGTTTCAGTCTCTTCTCATCATGGGGGTCACTGAGGTAAGAGATAACTACAGGAACACCGTGGCATGGGGCCATGATAAAATGTGTTGTATGTATGTAGAAGGTGTTGGATCAGTGTTGGTTTTATGAGCGCTTCTGTCAACACATCACGCCTCAATGCCCACAGAACGCAAACATTACTGTAGACCTGCTGCTAGTTTTCACCTTATCACCTTCATCTCTGTATTATTCGTTCAGTAACCTTCCAATCACTGCTGAATCCATGTCACTTTATTTGATAATAGAACTTGAACAAGAACAAATAAATCACATTGCTTCTCCTGATAGAAAGTAAAGCATTTCATTGGTAATTTGAACGGCAGTAAAGGCCCCGATATACTTCAAACGAAGTGCATTTCGGTTCTTCGTTTGAAAGCAGAAATAAGTTCGAAAAGGCTAGGCGATGGTATACTGTTTTCGAACATTCGACACCCCCGTGGTGCTGGAGGCGGGGTGTAGATTAATGTAGACATGACTCGTAATGCTCTCGTGTATCCCCGAAACACAACAACGACCAATGGAAGCTCAATGGTGTTTAGGAGCCAAAAGCAACTCCCCCAGAAAGTTTGCATTAGTCAGCTCAAAACGAAATTCGTTTTGGCCTGATTTTGTTTGAAATGACGTCATATAAGTTCATTCCTCGATTTTATTTGAAGTATATCAGGGCCTTAAAGCTGCAGTCGGTAACTTTTGACGCTCTAGCGGATAATAAACAGAACTGTTTGCGTCTTGCGGAAGAACATCGTAGCCGGAACTACTTCTCTCTGTTTATGTCTATGAAGAATCACAAAGGTACTGGGTTACTCCGCCGCGGTACCCCGAAGCAATCTAAAATAGTCCGAATATAAACACTTATTATAGGTGCACCCTAGTGATTCAGGACAAGCTAAAAACACGGTTTGGAAAATGGATTCATGGTGTACTCGCTTTTTATATACATTTTTCTACATTTTGAACACAAACAAAGTTACGGACCGCAGCTCTGATTGGTTGTTTCTTACCGGGAGTGGTTTGTAACTGCAAATGGCAATAGGACCACTGGGAGGAGCCAGAGGAGCTTGATTTTTTTCACAGATCAGACCGGTTCATCTGACCAATCAGAGCAGAATAGGCTCAGGGAAAGGGGTTTAGGGAGACTGAATCTTAGGACTGTTTCAAATGAATCATATGCAAATTGCTGGAAAATTAGTTGACATTACATATTTGGAGGTATTGTTTTTTTTTTTTTTTTTTTTTCTTGCATGCATGTAATCCTATTGTAGGAGACCCCCAAAATAGTATCAGGAACCTTAAAAATGGCATAATTGGGGCACTTTAAAATTAAATGTGTTATGTGATGGCAGATGCACCTGACAGCTGTAGACACTTCTGCTTTACTCTGGGACAAAATGGCAACAAGTCCAATGCATTTGGATTGAGAACAAAGAACGCTCCCTCTCGCTTGAAAACCCTAGTTTTACCCTTCGTACCTGTTGCCCTCTGCCTTTTCATGCTCTTCCAAATGTCTCTGAGACTGGGATTTCACGAGAAATGTTTGATAAACTGCCAAGACAAAAAAGAACAGGCTGATTATTTGAGACAGACTGTTCTACTGTATCCCACGATGCATCTGGGTCCATCTGATATCTGTTTACTCCCATTATATCTCATGCTGTATTTAGGGCCGGTTCTCCCTCGAGTGTTTCTCGGGAGGCCGGTGGGACTGAATGAATCTCTCCATCTCTTGGCTCTCACACATGTTGCACTAACAAACTCCTGCTGTGAGAAGCTGTGCCGCCTCACTGCACTGCATCAATAGCTGTGTCACACAGAGACTGTCAGCACAGATCCCAGCTCTGGCTTATTCTTGCGATGCACATTCTCATGACTCAATTTTAAACACAACATTAAACGGTAGCACTTTATTTTACAGTCCTGTTCCTCATGTACATACTATGTACTTATTATAGCAATTACAATAACTATGTAATAACTAGGTACTAACCCTGAACCTACCCCTAAACCTAACCTTACCCCATGTAGTTACCTTGTGTTACCAGAACTTTCTTAGATAAATACACTGTTAGTACACTATAAGTACATGTTAGTACACATACTGTAAAATAAAGTGCAACCCATTAAACTATGCAAAACTGTTTAGCTGGATTTTGGTCAATAATATTGGGCGTATTTCCCATGTTTTATATTTAGATTATGATTGAAAACTAACTTCAATTTATTCTTTAAAAACATGAATTATTTGATATCACTTAACTGTAATATTTAATAAGCCTCAAAATCAATATATTTGGTTCAGTATATTTTGGGATACCATTTGGATTTTGTTTTTTATTCCATTATAGTACTAAAAATGATTGGTTTTATTTATTGTTTTATTTTTAGTTTGTGTAAGACAAAGTAGCCATTAATCGTATATCAACCATAACGTGACAATAATCATCAGATTATTAGTATAGGCCACAATTCTCGTGTCAGTAAATTCCTAGAAAAATATTCAAATTATTGATTTGCTGAAATGGATATTATATTAGTTTTCATGCATCTCAATTAATTAAAAATGGAGTGAATTTTCACTATGTTGGTTGAAGCAGATATTTTATTTCTAACATCTAACATGAAAAAAGGCCATTATTTACTTTTTATTTGTTTGTTCATTTATTACAGTAGCAAGATTTTCGGTAAAATGTGCTTTACTGTATATTGCTATAAGGAAAAGTGTTTATTTTAGGTCCTTAAGAGTTAAGTTCGCTAGATGCCACAACTACACCATCCACACACACACACACACACACACACACACACACACACACACACAAAAGTTATTTAGAGATAGAATTGCGGAGATCAAACCTGAGTCCTGACAACCAATACAGTGAGATAGCAAAGTAGATTGTTATAGGTAATAATAGTTCAAACTTATTTTTTATGTTAATATAGCAATTTAATTTAATGCAAGAAACTCTATGCAGTGATCAGCTGCAGCATGAGCTAGTTCAACCAAGCTTGGAGTCTCTCACGTTGCATCGCTGATGCTTATGGGAATCTTCTATTTACTTTGATACTGAAGCCTGATTTGTACATGTTCATGTCGCTGTATAAACCAACGAAATGCAACAAGCCAAAATGGAAGGTGGTTATTCACATATACTTATTTATCACATATACCTCACGTGTGAGAAGTGTAGAAAATCTCTTGTTCTGCCCTTGCATGTTTGCAGCCCCATCTGTTGCGATGCAAATGCATTTCTTAGGGATGTAATGATTAAACGCGAGCCAGTTGAAAATCGATTCAAAAATATGTGACGGTTCAAATCAGTTGAGGTGCTAATCATTTAGGGGTAGGAGTTTATATAGTTGTATGTCAGAGGGGAACTTACTGTCTTTAAAAAAAAGTTTACATGGTATTTTTTTCTTTTCATCTTCCCTCTGCATAATGCATATTAAAGTTCATAAGTGCAGCGCTGCTTTGTTTACAGCAAAAACCAAGGAAATGGCTGATATTTTTATGTATATTTTTACAGAACTGAAGTCTAACCATTCTTTTTTTTTTGCTTCAAAATTTCAAAATTATAGAATCTAATTCAGATTAAAAACTGCTCATGTTGCACGTATGCAGCATCTTTGTTTGGATCAGGATTACAATGCAGTGGTTGCCTCTCATTTTAAATGGAAAGAGCACAGACAAAGCCTTATTTTTTTATATAAAGAGATTTATTTTATTTGTGTTATTTGATTTGAGGCTTGTTTTAAAATTTAAATTTAGTTTATTTATTTACATTAACATTCTATTTAAAATGTGTCATTTAGCAGACTTACAAATGAGGACAATAGAAGCAATCAAAAGCAACAAAAGATCAATAATATGCAAGTGCTATATTAGTATATTTTTAGGTGCATTTCAGTTTAATAAGTTTAACAAATAAATGTGCAGCATTTTGTCAAAGCAATAATAAAAGGACACAATTAATTCATAATTTGTCTTAAATCTCATTTTGTAAAAAAAAAAAACCAATTCAACCCCCCCCCCCCCGAAATTCTCCTGAAGAGGACTCCCAGTCAGTGACTGTAATTAGTTTCTTATTGATGACATCGGTCACACATCTTAGTACAATAGCATATTGATTCTTAGCTGTCAAATCTTGAGTTTTATCCATTTGTACTGAATACATTCCAGCTTCCTTGATAACCTGTCCAGAAATGCTTTGTTGGATTAAGAGACGGTTAAAGGGTTAGTTCACCCAATAATAAAAATGATGTAATTAATAACTCACCCTCATGTCGTTCCAAACCCGTAAGACCCATTTATCTTCTGGACACAGTTTAAGATATTTTAGATTTAGTCCAAGAGCTCTCAGTCCCTCCACTGAAGCTGTGTGGACGGTCTACTGTCCATGTCCAGAAAGGTAAGAAAAACATCATCAAAGTAGTCCATGTGACATCAGAGGGTCAGTTAGAATATTTTGAAGCATCGAAAATACATTTTGGTCCGAAAATAGCAAAAACTACGACTTTATTCAGAATTGTCTTCTCTTCCGTGTCTGTGTGAGAGAGTTCAAAACAAAGCAGTTTGTGATATCCGGTTCACGAACAAATCATTCAATGTAACCCGATCTTTTTGAACAAGTTCACCAAATCGAACTGAATCATTTTAAACGGTTCGCGTCTCCAATAAGCATTAATCCACAAATTAATTAAGATGTTAATTTCTTTTTTAATGTGGCTGACACTCCCTATGAACTCAAAACAAACCAATATCCCGGAGTAATTCATGTACTCAAACAGTTCACTGACTGAACTGCTGTGAAGAGAGAACTGAAGATGAACACAAAGCCGAGCCAGATAACGAACAACAGACTGAATTAAGACATTTGTATGTTATTTCTCCTGCTCTTTTTCTAGGAAAAATTCACTCATCACTAAGTGAAAACATAAAGTGAAGATCGGATTATTTCAGGAGCCTTATAACAAATCCATTGTTTTTGAATGTCGGTGCTACTTCTGCTATATTTTTACACTTAAAACAATAATTTGGTATTCATCTTGTACCATTGTCCTCTTTTCTGCTAAGAAATAAGTCACCTGGCATTTCTCTCTCAAGTGCTTCCACTGCTGCTATCATTAAGTCTGAGTATGATTCAGTGAGCTATATATCACTTTTAATTATCAAGAAATGACTTGTCTTTAAAAGTTTTGGTTTAATATTTAACTTAGCTGTTGATCAAAAAACATTCAGGAGGGTGTACTCATTTTTGCAACACAACATTGTAGCACTTTGATAATAAAATCTTATTTTGCTGAATAACTTTGTCATTCTTCTTTGGTAATTGATCAAGCAGGCTTGTTGAACACCCTAGCATGTCTTCTAGTAAAGAGTAATTGCTGAATTTGTTAAGGGGTGTACACATTCATGGTGTTCACTGTATATAAAAGAATGTGAATATTTGTCTGCTAAAATACTAATGTAACTTTACAATAAATCTGCTAGCAGTTCAATACTTACAAAGAAAAAAAAAACTAGCTATAGTATTTACAGATGACACTGACCTACACTTAAAGCCCTAAATAGATCGGAAGTTTTGCAACATTTCGCTGCTTCTTCTTGAAGTGCTTTCCTTTTCCGCACCCTTTCCCTTTCTCTCCATTCTTGCATGTCTGTTTTCTGCTTTGGCGGAGGTGTGGAGTGGACGTAAATCGAACTATAGTAACGTTTCCAGGCAAGACTAACATATTTAGATTAATTAATAGATTATTTGTTTAATTAATTGTATGCTGGATTCAGGAATGATCACTTTAGTACAGTAAATGGGCAATAATATAAAATAAATAATAAATATAAACGACACAATGCTCATTCCCTTATCTCAGGGAACCGAGGTTATGTTAGTAACCGGTACATTTCTGTTTGTGCTTGTGCAATAGTCCCAAACATGAATGTGGATTACTAATAATCATTAATCTGAGCTGAAAGTCAAAGATCGCTGAGTGCGTGTAAATGAGGAATTAAGGATAAACAGCAGTATATCCAGTAGTGGCCTACATTCTGTCACAAGGGAGGAAAACCTCACAGAGAGAGAGACAGATCCCTGCATAATGCAAGACTGTCCAACCAGCCATACCTTATCCAACAAGTTCCTTCTCTCTTCCTCTTCCTCTCGGTGGTATTCACTGATGTAGTCTTAGTCTGATGCTAGAATTTGATTTGCTGCACTTTTCGTGAATCCTATCATCTGTTCTTTCATCTAAAGGTTTGGTTTGGAATGTTGGAAGGGAAAAATGATCCAGGTTTCTCATAAAATGTAGCCAGGAGTATCGACTAGAGATCAGGCTTTAATGATTTATACACACTGTATGAAGCTGCCTCAGGGATGTGGACATGGCAGGCAGCGACTTGTCTGCAGACGTCTGAATTCAGGAAGACGTGAACGCTCGTTCTGTTCTTAGTAATTGTGGGATTATTAAGGGAGTGTTTTAACTGGCATCATATTCATTGATGTAATGAGTTCAAGGACTTGGCTGTAAATTGCTGTAAATATGTTTTATTGATATTGGAAAGATTAACATTTTTGGGATTGGGTTAGAAAATGTTATGATTTGCTTCCTGAAAAAGAACACAATAAGTCTTATTCAATTGTTATATTGTTATATTATGTTGAATTTGTTTTTGTCTGAGTTGTTCAAAGCCTATATTGTTAAAATTTAGCTGTTGCTGGAAGGTTGTTAGTGCCTTTCGCCATGGCAGACCAGATTGCTTAGGTGAGGAAGTGTAGGCTGGTCCAGGCTGTTTAAGTCAGGATGGAAACTTGCCGACCTTGCCAAGTGATGCTACTCACTTTAAGTAGGAAGTGATTTGCTTCCCCAAGTAGAGGGTTTCATGGATCTCAAGGTCTTGTTCATGAGTGAGGGTAGGTTGAGGCATGAGATCAATGGCCAGATAGGAGCAGATAGGAGCAGTGGCCACTCTAGTGAATGATTGTGTTTACACCACATCCACAGCCATATCACCCTGTTTCCCAAGAGCCTGGTCAGTGCTTGGATGGGAGACTTCCTGGGAAAACTGCTGGAAGAGATGTAGTGAGACCAGCAGGAGGTGCTCTCCCTGTGGTCTGTGTGGGGCCTAATGCCCCAGTGTAGTGTTTGGGACACAATACTGAAAAAAACACAAATGCCCCAGTGTAGTGACTAAACTGAAAGAATCTTTCAGATGAGACATTAAACCGCGGTTCTGACTCTCTGTGGTCATAAATAAATATATAAAGGATTAATTCATTCATTGATACACCAGCCACACCATGTTTCAGAAGCGGCACTTTCGCTAAAGATAGGACCTAACCTATTTTTGATGGAACCCACATCTAGGCCTCAAAGTAAATACAAAATAAAAGTCCCTCGGGAGCACATGCGAGAAGTTGCCAGTGAAAAGGATGTGTGGGCGGCTGTTGCTGTAGTGACATACAGCCAAGTGTGGTGACCCATACTCAGAATTTGTGCTCTGCATTTAACCCATCCGAAGTGCACACACACACACACACACACGGCATCATTTATACTGCAGCACCCAGGGAACAGTGCCTTGCTCAAGGGCAACTAAGTCGTGTTATTGCAAGCCCAAGATTCAAACCTGCAACCCTAGGGTTACGAGTCATATTCGCTAACCACTAGGCCACGACTGGGTCCTAGATAATTTATTTAATCAAATAAAGATGTTAATAATAGCACATCATTTTAGTCTGTTCAATACAGTCTCATAGTAGATTTATTTTAATTTTAAATTTTTCTTTTGTTACCCAGTACAGAAATGTGATATGAATTATGTGATGCTGTCCTGGTTTAAAACACAAACGATACAGATTTTACAGACTGGCTCCAACACGTCCTCTGCTTACGTGTCTCTCACCCACATATATCTGTCTCTCTGGTGTTCAGTACAGGACAGATCCAGCACCACACACACACACACACACACACACACACACACACACACACACACACACACACACAATAGTCTCTCTGTGCTGCTGCCAGTGAACTGTGCTCCGAACAAAAGTGTCTCTCACAGTCAGAGTGAGAGCTCCGCCTCTGTCAGGTGCACCACAGGAAGTGACATCAGAGTCTCTTTTTAGAGGCGTTTACCAAGCCATGCAAGCATCACTTTCACTGCTGATTGGTGATTTGAACAAACCATACCGCTAAGTATTCATCTTACAGACAAGAATGATTCCTCAAATGATGTGGCTTGTTAAAGAGAGGTGCGATGTTACTTTTCTAATTGATTGGACTAACACTTTTTGCCTGGTAAGATGAAAGTGAAAGATGAGTGATGAGAGCAATATTTGAAAGAAGGACCAGATCCAGATTTAAAAGCCAGAATATCACAGAAATTATGTACCAGATCTTAGTTTTTTTGTATATTGCTGAACTTACGAAAGCATCTCTCAAACTGACAAATATTTCATACCTGAAGTGTAAAATTTCTTGCAAGACATTTTCTTCGATGCGGTGAGACCCACTAATTGCCGTCTAATTTAAGATGACTAATTTTCACTTTCTCAACACATCAGGAGGTTCTCGTTGTTATTCAGCATGTGACTCTGACTCATTTATTTCGTGTTTCTCTTTCTGTGTCACAGGATTCGTCCTCAGCTGGCGAAGGAAAAGATTGAAGGATGTCACATCTGCACGTTTGTGACCCCCGGCGAACCCCAGGTGGTTCTGGGAAAGGACAAGGCCTTCACGTACGACTATGTGTTTGACATGGACTCGACGCAGGACACCATCTACGCCAACTGCACTGAGAAACTCATCGAAGGATGCTTCGAGGGTTATAATGCCACTATCTTTGCCTACGGACAGGTTCATGTTTCTCCAAATGCCATTTAATGTTGACTTTAAGACACGTCTGGTTATTGACTGTCCCACACGAGAGAGATTTAAATAAGTTCAAGATCATTTAGCATATGTGCGAGCTCTCCTCTGACATCCATACATGTTTTATTTTGCCAGTGTTGCCTGTGACCTGCATCTCACAGCCGACTTCCTCCAAACACCATCGCAGAGATTTGATATCTGTCTGTCTCTCCCTCTGGCACTGCGTTAATCCTGATTTATCATCAGTCTCTCTCATCCCCCAGACAGATTTATCAAACTCCAGCAGAGAAATACACGTGTGCCACTCTATATAATGCACGAAAAACGGCTAATAAGATTATTAAATGTGATGTCATGAATGCGTTTATTAATTTAATGCAATCATGTAATTTTACACCACGGCTATGATCGAGTTCAAGCTGCACAGTTTGTATCAAATGAACTACATAATGAAGTGTGGATGTTGGATCTCAGACAGGGTCGGGGAAGACGTATACGATGGGCACGGGCTTTGACATGGCCATCCCAGACGAGGAGCTGGGCATCATCCCGCGGGCGGTCAGTCACCTCTATAAAGGCATCGAGCAGAGACGGCAGGCGGCCGCAGAGCAGGGTCGACCCGTCCCAGAGTTCAAGATCAGCGCACAGTTTCTGGAGGTATCCATGCTTTACTAGATCATTTTAATGATCCTTTCCATGTGTCTGGTACTATACAGATAGTCCTGCCCAAACTCATGCCACCGGTTGAGCCAGAAGTGGACACGGTGGCACTCAACAAACAGAAAAACAGAACTATGTGTTATTTATTTTTATTCATTTATTATTATTATTATTATTATTACTCGAAGACACCATCAAATTAGTGTTAGAAGTAGTTTTCATTAATTGAAATAAAGCTTAACCGGAATAAAATATGTAAAAATATAAATATTAGATGAAAAGGTTTATGTAAAATATTAAAATGAAAATCGTACTGAAAAGTAAAGGCAACATTTGGCGAAAAAGCTAAAAGTTGGCAACCACCTAAAAAAAAAAAAACAAAGTTATATAAGTTGTACTAGAACTGAAAGAAAATTGAGCAAAACAACTAATATAATAAAAATAAATACAACTAAAATCTGACAAAATGACAAAATTATATAACGAAAAACTCCTAAAAATGTTAAATTAAAATGAACACTGAAAATGTTTAGATAAAAGTTAATTAACAATATTAATAATTATGTTAATGAATAGTATATAAGTAATACTGATTATGACACACACATTTATAGAGTATATATAGCTAGTAAAACAAAAACAATGACAAAAGCACACAACAAAATTTCAAAAAATTTAATTACACTTATATAACAGCTAATTCATAATATTAAATCCTAAAATAACACCTGCCTCAAAGACTGTAATATAATAGTTATGGTCAGGGGTGCACATAACTTCTTCTGCCTGGTTCTCATAAGAGACCCTGGAGATTTGGTTTGGTCCTCACACTGCGTATTGCGTGCCCCATTAAATGCAACTATAAAAAATGTATTAATAATAGTTATAATATAATTACACTTTATTTGTTTAGTTTAAAAAAAAATAATAATAGTAAATAAACTAGATAATAGTGTGTGTGATATTATTGTTAAATATAAAAAGCAGTCATACTATTAAATACAAATGCATTTATTTTATAGCAAATAAACTTAAAAATGAAATGCTAATATTTACTACTACTTTGTTTGTTTGCCTCTTTAAGAAGAATCGCTTTATGTATTCCCAAATTTAAGTCACTTTGGGAAAAAAGCGTCTAAAAAAAAATAAACAAAAGCGTTTTCATCATATTCAAACTTAAAATCAGCAGACTTTTATTTTGGCGGGTTGCTGGCAAGTAAGTATAGCTTCCGGATTTAGCGCTGCTGATTAAAGAGCATCAGTGGATGCATGTCACAGTTTTGTATTGTGCTTTGAAACATAACCTAGATTTATGATTTCAGGTTGAAAATAAAACTTATATAGTACAGTTTGTGATCTAAAACGGTAATTGTGCATTAACAGCTGTCAACCATGTCGGTACGCAAATGCTGTCAGAACATATTTATATTATGCATTTTTTATTTTGGTCGCACATGCATACCTGTGGACCACTTATGTGCACCCCTGGTTATGGTATACATAAGAAATAGTTACAGAATATGTGCAGAACTATTCCTTGTATAATTAATGTTGTATGGTCTGTCTTGAATCTTCAGCTGTATAACGAGGAGGTGTTAGATCTCTTCGACACCACGCGTGATATGGAGATGAAGAAGCAGAAATCGCACATTAAGATCCACGAGGATGCCAGCGGCAGCATCTACACTGTTGGCATGACCACACGCACGGTCTCCTCAGAGTCGGAAGTGAGAGTCAGCCATTTGTTTTCCAAAATGTGGTACCCATGTATAAAGCAGAAACAGTGTAAGTGACTGAAGTGATGTGTGTGTGTGTGTGTGTGTGCTGTAGATGATGCAGTGTCTGAAGTTGGGCGCTCTCTCCCGCACCACTGCTAGCACGCAGATGAATGTACAGAGCTCTCGATCTCACGCCATCTTCACCATTCACATCTGCCAAGTGCGCGTTTGTGCACCCGCTGAAGATGTAAGAACCGTTTTAGTATAACTTATTGGGGCCACATTTCTACAGCTGCCATATTTAGTAGAAACACACCAACATTTGGGCTGGAAAACATGCCGTCGTTGAACAACTCATGCTTGTTTTTCTCAGCCCCCAGAGCAGGATGGGGAAACGGACAATCGACTGGCCAGCAGCTCGTCTGAGCTGGAAGAGTTTGAAACGCTCACAGCCAAGTTTCACTTCGTGGATCTGGCTGGATCAGAGAGACTCAAGAGGACGGGGGCCACGGGGGACCGAGCCAAAGAGGGCATCTCCATTAACTGTGGACTGGTCAGAACGAGTAATATTATTAAACAATGACACGTAATAAAAATGTATATTAATCTTCTACAGATATCTTTAGCCTGAAACTGAACATGGGACTTTTATTCTGGCTGTGATGCAGCTGGCATTAGGGAATGTCATCAGTGCTTTAGGAGACCGAAGCAAACAATCAACGCATGTGCCTTACCGAGACTCCAAACTCACTCGCCTCCTGCAGGACTCACTGGGCGGAAACAGGTCTGTGCCAAACGTGTTCTCCCAAAACATTGTGATCACATCAACATTTGTTCTCGAAAGTCTTTTGACTGACATATACCTGACAAATGGTGTCATATTTGATGTCAGGAAGATTATCATTGACGAACAACATCATTTTCTGTCAATTTTAGTCAAACATATCGAACGATTTCGGAAGACTTGAGATCTAGCACGCAAATATTTGAAATATTCTCAATTCTTATCGAATAAATTAAAAATACAATGAAATTGAGTTAAAATTCTGCAAACATTAGTAGGAGGCACTTTTCACAGTATTTTTCAAGAACCGTCTGTAAATTTGGAATAACAGTGTAATAACATTATAACATGATGATGAAATTTTTTGATGTTATTTAAAGGGGTCATTTGATGTTGCTAAAAAAACATTATTTTCTGTATTTGGTGTAATGAAATGTGTTTATGCGGTTTAAGGTTCAAAAAACATTATTTTCCACGTAATGTACAGTATTGTTTCTCCTCTATGACCCGATTATTACGTCATTTTTTTCAAAGCTCATAGTTCTTAAAAGTGAGGTGTGCTCTGATTGGCCAGCTGTCCAGTGCGTTGTGATTGGCTGAATGTTTCAAGCATCTGACGGAAATGTTACGCCCCTCAACATATACTGTCAGAACAGGACAAAAACTATATAACCCATTACAAACGAGGCAGTTGTTGCATCCAGTGCATCCAAAGCCGATCCTGTGATCCAAAGCGCAAAATTGATGTATTTCCTTAGTGTCCAGCACGGATCAGCTTAACTTAACTTGAGTCTTAACTTTGATAAAGAATATCTCTTTGGATTTGAGACTTTATTCTTTGCAACTTTACAAGATCTTCTTTATGCACCAAGAGCTTGTAAAACTCCAAAGAGGATTGAAAAATTTTAATTTCATCATATGACCCTTTTAATAAAAATTATAATGCGATGCATCGCAGCAGACTTGAACCACATCCAGATGAAATATATATTTTTAGCACTATAGCATTAGTCAGTATGAGTAAATAAATAAAGCTAGACATTTTGTCTGGTGTCTCAGTCGAACAGTGATGATCGCCTGCACCAGCCCATCAGATCAGGACTTCATGGAAACCCTGAACACACTGAAGTATGCTAACAGAGCTCGCAACATCAAGAACAGGGTGATGGTGAACCAAGACAAGGCCAGCCAGCAGATCAGTGCACTCAGGACGGAGATCGCCCGACTGCAGGTGGAGCTCATGGAGTACAGGACGGTGAGATTCTGCTAACAATTACTAGTATAGCATTGATAGCAAGATGTAAGAACCTTATATGTGAGTTGTCTTTCAGTTGTAGCATGTCTTTAGAGTATCCTCAAAATATATAGTTAAATCATGAAATTGATGCAATCTGCTATTTAACATTTACTGCATGGCACAAGTTGAGTGGTCTCTACTTATGCTGCATCCAGTGAGAAGCTTACTCAACATTTAGATGTTTTGGTTCATAGTTTGCTGTTAGCTGGTCCTGCAGCTAGGGGTGTGCAAAGTTTCAGAATTGGTGATGATGGTTATGACGCGAGTCAAATGTGACGGTTCATAACATAACCGTCGGGGGGGTTGGAGGAGCGGATAGAGTGTTTCATATTGTCTCGCCACCATGCTAGTGGATCTGCCGTAGAGTCAATTGGTTGATCTTGGAGATAGCGGGTTAACTCCGTGTCAGCGCGCGCTCTGATCGGTAAAGGGGCAGAGATTTCAGACCTCCGTTTAGGAGATCTGTCACAAAACTCATCATCCACGCCAAAGTATTTTGAGCAAATTTCAAAGCCGCACCCGCCCGCCATCCGCTGATTAGCTGACTGACTGTTTTGTGGTCTATGGATGATGCAATGCTTTGCTGATGCGAGCCGCAAAAAAAAAAAAAAGCCATTGTCTGTTCTAGAAAGGATGCAGCAAAGATATTTAATGCTAATGTATGAGGCTTAGGCCTACGCTGAGTTTCATTTATGATGAGATGCGCTCTAGTTCACAGAGCAGTGCAAGTGAACGCGTCACGGTTATCATTGTCTGCTATATTTGCTTTTTATTTATTAAAATACATGCAATTGGTTGATTAAACATTTATTAAAATTAAGATAAAATTTGTTCAAAACGAAATTCGTTTTTAAGAAAGGTTTTCTACAAAGCAAAATTTAATGAAGTGGTAAATATCATGTCTGACAATTTACAAAACTTCATTAAGTGGTAAAAACCATGTCTTCCGATATATTGCGCATCTTATGATCCTATCTAAAAAATTATAAAAAATGTTTGTAAAAAATATTTTAATGACACGTTTTTGGCGGTTATAGAGTTCTACTGACGGTGTTCAACTATAACCGCCGGTCTCACGGTTATATACTAACCGTCACACCCCTACCTGCAGCACACTTTCCCTCCACCTCCCCAGCACCACCTGTCTAGATCTGCTGCAGGATTTATGTACTGTATCATACATGCCTTCAGCAGTGTGTCTGTGTATCTATTGGCATCAGCAGCATACATAACAGATCTAGTAGGCATGACCAAATACATTAAAATTGTCATTAGTATGCTAAAACTATTCAGGGATATAAACAAAGGTGACTTGAATGTTTGGTTAATGAAATAAAACGGTCTTGTGTTTCTCAGGGGAAGCGTATGGTTGGAGAGGACGGCCTGGAAAGCATCAGCGACATGTTCCATGAGAACTCAATGCTGCAGATAGAGAACAATAATCTGCGCATGCGTGTGAAGGCCATGCAGGAAGCCATCGACGCTCAGGGCGCTCGGCTCACGCAGCTGCTCAGTGCACAGGCCAATCAGGTGCTCTCCAGAGCAGGTACAGCACGCCAAACACAGCCAGTCACAGACTGCCTAAGAGTCTGATAGATGCTGACAGAATAAGGGTTATGTTTTCCAGGTGAAGGCAGTGAGGAGATTGGAAATATGATTCAGAATTACATCAAGGAGATCGAGGATCTGAGGTAGTTTTACATTTTTGCTGACATCCTACTACTAAGGCTAATATTATAAATAAATACTGTTTTTGGTTGTGCATTTATACCTAATAATGTAGAACTGCTGAATGAACTTTATTTATGTATTTAGTAAAACATGCACCCTACATCTTTTGTGTGTATTTCAGAGCCAAACTTCTGGAGAGTGAAGCAGTGAATGAAAACCTGAGGAGAAACCTCACTCGAGCGTCCAGCCGTCCTCCGTTTTACGGATCGTCTGGAGGTTTTTCTCCGGCCCTGCTGGGGCCCGACCCGAGCCAAGAGACCTCCGACATCATTGAGATCGCCAAGAAAGATCTGGAGAAACTGAAGAGGAAGGAGAAGAAGAAAAAGAAGAGGTAAAAATAGTACAAAACTGAAAATATGTTAAAAAAGAATAAAATGGATGATGAAGGATGAAAAATATACAAATAAAGCAGCAATCACGTATCTAATACAGAACATTTGCTCTTCAGTTTGTTGAGTCAGGGCTCAAAGCTTCCCGTCTTGTGAAATATTTGTATCAAAGTATCATCTTTTTTTTTTTACAATGTTTTTGTGTTGTTTTATGCAATGGAACTCTAGTAAACAAAAAACCCTACAGAGATATCATATCAGCAATAATATATATTAAAGGGATCATGAATTGAGAAACCAGCTCTTAGCTGAGCTTATGATATATCAGAGGTCACTGTACTAAAATAATATCCTGTAAGTTTCAGAACTGAAAAAGTCCGTCTTACTGAAATAAAAGCTTTTATTGACACCAGACCCAACGAATGCCAGAAGAATATCAATGCCTAATTCTGTAGCCCCGCCCACTGATTTGTGCATCACATAGTAAGGAGACATTAGTGGTGCTTAACCGGACCGAGCAACCAAGCAATAAACATGCTGTTAAAGATCGCTAAATATTGTGCAGTGCCTGGATGCGGAATAACACAGTCGCTGTATAACCTTATTAAATTAAATTAAATTAAAACTATGCATTTAGCAGATGCTTTTATCTAAAGTGATTTACAGTGCATTCAGGCTAACATTTTTTACCTAACATGTTCCCTGGGAATCGAACCCACAACCTTTTGCGCTGCTAACACAACGCCACAGGAGCAGGTGTATTAGCTACTGATTTTGATGTTTTTGAATGTAAAAATAACGCAAACATCATAAGTGGACCTCTTTCAATAGTATTAAACAATTAAGAAAAACAGTTCATGACCCCTTTAAGATGCTGTGTCCTTATCCACATTGAACATCTTTGTGATCAACAGCCGTCTGTACTAATGTGTGCACCGTACCCTCTCTATCTGTCTTTCTGCACTCCTCGTTTGCTCTCTTTAACCCTTCACCTCTGACCTCTGAAGACTCCAGCAGCTGCTGAGTGACAAGAGAGATGAGGATGAGGAGGAAGAGGTGGAGGAAGGCAGGTTTGTTCCTGTCTCTCTCTTTCCCTTCTCCGTCCTTTATAATTACCCATAACCCCCTGTGTTTCATCTCCGCTTGCAGTCTTTAAATTCTGATTGTCTTTCAGCAGGTAGTTTCCAGCCTTGCAGAACAGTGCAGAAAATGTTGATACTTCATTAATGTTTGTCGAGATATATATATATAAAATGTACTTTTTTTTCAAGTACAAGTTTCCATAAGGTTTAATTGTAATTGTCTTACCATAAACCCTGAACATTATTTTTTTAAAGATCCATTCTCTCTGAAGTTGCTGCTGTGCTTTGCTGATTATATGTAAATGATCTCTGTTATTATTGACTTTAACTTTATTCCAGTTAGCAAAAACTGTTTTTAATTGTAAAACTATTATTAGTAAATGGTTTTAGTAAACTAGAAAGGAAGTTTTGAATTGTCTGTTTTCAAAAGAGCAAATTCTGTTTTTAATAATATGTTACCATTTAACTTCTCTGTTGCATCATGTGTCTGTCATAACACCGTGTTCCCTTTCGAAGGGAACTTCGACAATACGTCATCAACGTTATAGGGGAACGCCTCGGGCGTGACAGGTGTCTGAAATCAAATATCAACTCACAGCAATCATGTGACAGCCATGAATCATCAGCTTGAATGATGAGCGTGCGACCTGGATATATAAAAAGGGCGCCTTGAAACCATGACAATATCCTTTTCGTCTTCAGGCACTGTTTTGTCTGATTTAAATGTCTGCTTACTCATCAGCCATCCTGCCCCGTGTACTCAGAGTTGGTGGAAGTTATGGAGCGCGCCACTGACAAACTTCAGTTGCCATGGTGGCGCGCTCAGGGAGAGATCGTTCGCGGTCGTTTGGACGATCGGTTTCTCCCTGAACATGGACCACCTGCTCAGCAGAGCCTTCCATTCCTTCCTGATCTCCATTCAGAGATCGAGAGGGCATGGAAGAAACCGCACCCTACCCGTATTCATCGACATCAGCGGGGTAATTTCGCTGATGTTGAGGGGATTGGGGAGGATGGTTATGTGTCGATGCCGCCCATTGACGAGACGTTTGCGAACTATCTCGTATCTGGGCGGGTGTCGACACTAAAAGCTCCGACTCTGCCATCCAAGCCCCTTAAAACCACGGCTCGCTTGAATGGCAGAGCGTACATGGCAGCAGGTCAGGCTGGTGCTGCCCTTCATACCATGGCAGTGCTCCAAGCCTACCAAGCTGACCTGCTGCAGGATCTCGACCACTTCTCCTTGATTCACCAGTTTCGCCTGCTAAACTTTTTGGCACCTCCGTTGAGGCGGTGGTTGGAAAGTTTAGGGAGGCGAAGGCAAGCTCAGCCGCATTTAAAATCTGTATACCGCTGAGATCCGGGCCCCAGCCCAGGCAGGCGGGAGGACCTGGTCCGTCTTGGTCTGAGGACCACAGACAGGACCAGAGGTCTAGTGTCGCCTCTGTTGCGCCCCCTCCATGGAGGAGTAGGACGCAGAGGAGGCGAGCCTCCCGCAAGAAGAGGGACTTAAGGGAGGTCATTCAGCACAAGCGCAGCAACGCTCAGCGGAAGTAGGGTTTGATCTCCCTGGCAGGCCTTTTCTACCAGCCCTCTCCCTCTTCTTGACTCCCCAGGTGTTTACGTTACACCAGCCCTGGGGATGGGCCTTATGGTGAGAACTATGATCTGATGGCCCGCCGTAGCAACTGGTTGATGTGAGCTCCTCTTTTAGGCATGTAAAAGTGGTGGACCCCAGATTCATTGAGAACTCTCTGGTGAGTCTTCACTCCTCACGCCGCAGGTGAACGTTTTGGTCTTTAAAATTCTGTGTGTATAACTAACACTGATTTGTATTTCTCTACAGACCTTGTTCCCTGTATAGACCTAGGGGGTCATTCTTAGAGGAGCAATTAAAGTATTGGACTTTAGGGCCCTGAAGCCTCCCCCAGTTGGTGGCTAGAACGAATTAGGGAGAAGCTCAAAGAAGATTTGGCTTCCATGCTGAGTATGTCATGGCCTTCCTGTCATAACATTTTATATGCGTGGTGGGCCACCACTCATTTCTGTTTAGCCTCAGGGCTATTAGCCACCCAGGGGTAGAGTAGTTGGTCTTTCCTAAAAAAAGAAAAAAGAAGAGCTTTTTTGCTTTAGGTTTAGACTGACGCTGGCGCTTCAGATAGATCTTCAGATAGATGTCCTGCCTATCGGTTTGTGACATTGGTATCCTGAGTACTCGCTCCCCTGAGCTCTGTTGGGTTTCAGTAGGTTGAGTGTTTTCACGGCCTCTCAATCAAGTAGGCTGTGGCTCCTCCGAGCCCTCAGGTAGATCTATGCTTGCAGGTCGGCCCTCAACCGGGCCGCCTCTGTTGCCTAGGCTATGCTAGGGATACTGGAGGCGTGTTGCTAAGTATAGCTGCTGCATTCATTATGTGTTAGCCTTCCTCCCCTAGATTTCAGCCTCCTCCCTTAAATGGGAGTTGTTGGCCAAGGCCCGCCCCTTTCTTTGCATTCAGGGGTGATAGAGTAATGCAGGGTGCTAGCTGAGGTAGGATCAGTCTAGCGGGGTTAGGCCATCTTTCGCTCTGCGAAGTGAGAGTTTGTCAGACCCTGCCGAACAGAGATGTCTGGGCCTCTAGAGCTGGCTCCACTCAGCACATTGAGCTAATCGCTCGACCGATGGGTTGAAGTGGGTTGGCTTGCAATTTAGCCCCCCCTCGCTCCCCTAGGCTGGGCGCAGGACAAATCCCTGTCCCTCTTTGGAGCCACTTGCAGGGCCGCTCCCTGTCTAACATTGCAGGGGTAAATGGTTGTTACTCCCCCGCTAACTCAGGGTAGTTTTGAGTAGTCCATTCTCAGCTCTGCATTCATCTACCTCACACCACGATGGCTCCGGTTGAGCAGGGAGTTTTAAACTACATTTCATTCCGGTTTTTGAACTCCGCTCCCTTGAAGCCAGAGCAGACGCCTATGCATTTAGTAGTTAGGCCCCTAATGGGGCCTCCACTAGGCAGAATGGCATATGTTGTACTCCCCTGCTATAAGGGTATTGCTTTTTGCTGAGTACACTGCCTTTGGCAATGTGATTAGGTACCAGGATGCTGTAGTAACAGCTTTCTGCAGCGAAGGCTGCACGGTTAGGTGGTAGGCCGCAGCAGGCCTCCTTGACCGGATAGCCCCCAAATAGGGCTCCTAGGCCAGCTCATGATTCAAGCTGATGATTCATGGCTGTCGCCGGTCAGCATGATTGCTGTGAGTTGATATTTGATTTCAGACACCAGTCACGCCTGAGGCGTTCCCCATAACGTCGATGACATATTGTCTTGTTCCCTGTTCTCAGGGAACAAAGGTTACATTTGTAACCTGAGATGTTATTTTTCCTTCCCGCCTAATTTTCAGTTTTTCTGTTTTGTTTCAGATAATCTATGCTGCATAATGTGTATATGTTAATATATTAATATATATATATGTATATATATATATATATATATATATATATATATATATATATAGATATAGATATAGATATATACAAAACAGATTTTAATTTGTAGTTCTGATTTTTCCTGCAGTGCCATCAAAGATGAAACACTTGACGGTGAACAGAAGATTATCGAGAGAGAGCAGTTAGAATCGACCAATCAAGAGCCAGAGATGGTATGATTGACAGGCTGCTTGCCGTATCAGAACATATTTTAAGGGTGGAGCTCTTCATTCAGTCTTTGACATGAAATGGTTTCCCTCAGGAGGCCAGTGACCGTGAGGATGGAGATGGAGAGGAAGATGAGGAGGAAGTGGAGGAAGAGGAAATGGATGCGGAGGAGAGCTCAGATGAGTCTGACTCTGACCTGGATGAGAAGGGTACTGATGTTTCCTGTGAAATAGCACCTTAATATGATTTAGAAAATTACTGCTTTTTAGAGAATTCAACTATTACTAAAGCTATACGATGAGAATAAAAAACATGACTTTAATGAGTCAGATCTATTTATTTTATATTTATCTTAAGTAATGAATTGCTAAGAGTTTAGCTGTTTAGGCCTGAAAACTGCACAAAACTCGTAGAGGAAATTCAAAATGGCTGACTTCCTGTTGTGTTTAGGATTTCGCTCCAAGAGGCTTTTTTGGAGGTATTGGGACATTACATGAATGTACTGAATTTTATACATGATTGTGAAATGTAGTGGGAGGGGCGCTTCGTTGAAGTTTTATAGGTGGCGCTATTGAGCCATTTTGCCACGCCCAATTCTGAAACCCATATCAGATGTACATTTTAGTCAGTTCTGATGCGTGTGCAAAGTTTAATGATGAGTATGTTTAGGCCCTCAAAAATGCGATTCATTTTGGAGAAGAAGAAAAATAAGAAACGGAGTAATTATAATCGGGTCCTTGCCCTGCAGTGCTCGGGCCACAGTGATGCCTAGTCTTTTAGTGAACATAATTTTGAAGTATTTTTATTGTTTTTGATTGATCAGAGGACTTCCAGGCAGATCTGGCCAACATCACGTGTGAGATCGCCATCAAGCAGAAGCTGATCGATGAGCTTGAGAACAGTCAGAGACGTCTGCACACGCTCAAGCAACAGTATGAGCAGAAACTGATGATGCTGCAGAGCAAGATCAGAGACACACAGCTGGAGCGAGACCGTGTGCTGCACAACATGGGTGAGGACACAGATGCCACCGCTGCGCTGTATGATGCACCATCAATGTTATGTGATTGCTCAATATCAACATAAAATATTACAGTAGCACATTTACTATATTACAATAGTTGTTCTAGCACTTATATATCATTGCTCTTTTGTTGTTTTTGATTGCTTCCATTGTCCTCATCTGCTAAATGACTAAATTTAAATGTAATGTAAATAAAATGCCAGTAAAAGCTCAGTTTAGTTTCCATATCTTAGGGTTTTATTTTCGTCCATCAGAAATAGATTGAGTTGTAAAAAGTGGGCATTATGTACCCGAATGGAGCCTGGTATTTTGGGGGGAGGGGTTAAAAATAAATAAATAATATATATATAAGTATATATTATATATAGTATATATAGTATTAGAGTAACTTAAGTAAATTATTTTACTTTTAAAAACATGAAAATGTTTCTTTGGACAGTCAATGATGAATAATTCATTTAAAATGTGAAGAAAAGTGTTAAATCCGTTTTGTAAAAATGGCTTCCAACGCACATTCATTACTGTTAACATGTAGATCAGGTTTGAGTTTGGCATGCAGTTTAGTAACTTTTTTTAATGTTTTTTTCTGTTGTTTTATGTTTTGCTTTGTTTTTGTGTTTTTGTTTTGTTCTATGTTTTTTTCCCCTATGTTTTTTTCGTTTTATCTTTTTGTTTTGTTTTTTGTTCCAGGCTCTGTGGAGTCATGCTCTGAGGACAAGACCAAACGGATAAAAGCGGAGTACGAGAAGAAGCTGGGTGTCATGAACAAAGAGCTCCAGAAACTACAGGCGGCTCAGAAGGAGCACGCTCGCCTGCTGAAGAACCAGTCACAGTACGAGAAGCAACTGAAGAAACTACAGCTGGATCTGGTGGAAATGAAGAAAACCAAAGTGAGAGTCACCATGGAGAGACATGGCTGTGTGTGAATCACTGAAACATGCTGAATCACCATTACAACATAAAATACTGATTACAAACAGCGCCTCCTAGTGGTCCACAGACGAAACACCCCGTCTCCAAAACAATCCATGCAGAATTGGCTCCTCTTCACAAAATCTCCACTGTATTGCGGCTATAAATTTTTTTTTAAAATTGAAGTCAAAATTTGAATTTATTTGTTATCCTTTTTATTGTTATATATTTTACAAGTGTGCTAAAAATTATATATATAGTGAAATTAGGACCAAGGAATGATTGAGTACATGATATGCAAATTATTAAATAATTATATCTCTATGGTGACTGTTGTCAGGTGCGTCTGATGAAGCAGATGAAGGAGCAGCAGGAGAAGAGCAGGATGGCCGAATCCCGCAGGAACCGAGAGATCGCCACACTTAAAAAGGACCAACGCAAACAGGAGGTGCATGATGGGAAAATTACACTAATGCAGCAAGAAAGAGCCAACTAACAATTAAATGTGTTGTGTTTTTCTCTTGTGCAGCATCAGCTAAAACTGCTTGAAGCTCAAAAGAGACAACAGGAACTTATTCTGCGCAGGAAGACTGAGGAGGTGAAATATTCCCCTCAAATCTGCCTCTACTGTACCTCCAATATGTGACTCATTGATGTTTGATGCACACAATAATATTTATTAATTTAAAATATATTATTAAGGTTATGCATTTCATTTCTTTAAACCTACAAATATCCTGAAAATAAACGTCACTTACTTTGATATTTTTTGTTATGCAATGCACTTAAGCACTTCAGTGTTGTTACTGATACCTAAAATGCAAACTACTGACAATAGTTTGGAAAGTTAAATGTAAATAAATTAAAATAATACATACATATTTTATTAAAAATTTAATAAAAAGAGAAAAGAAAAAGAAAGGAAAGAAAAGAAAATTAGAAATGTTGCCCTGGCAAGTAACTGAAATAAAAAGGTCAAAGTTGAAGTATGTTAACATGACTTATGATAACACTTTAGAATAGGTAACGCCTATTAGTTGCTTATTAGCATGCATATTACTAGATTATTAGCCATGTGTTAGTGCTAATTAAGAACATATTAATGCCTAATTCTACTTGACCTTATTCTACATCCCTAATCTTACCCAATACTTAAACCTAACAACTACCTTATGAACTATTAATAAGCAGCAAATTAAGAATGCTAAGAAATGTCGTAGTTAATAGTTAACCTAGTCTTACCTATTCTAAAGTGTTACCTAACTTACTATAGAAATAATAATAATAATAATAATAATAATAATAAATGTATGAAAATCAAAGCTAATTAAAAATATTTATTGTTATTACAATATTACATAAATAATACTACAATAACACTTATGCACTTGTACACTATAATATGCTTATGCCTTGGCAACTAACTGAAAAAAATAAGTACTAAAAATGATAATATATAGTAAATATAAATAAATATAAATATATATAAATTCAAAACACATTAAAAAATTGCTTATAATAATATAACTAAAAGATAAATACTAAATAATTATCTAAATGCTTTCAGATAATAAATTTGAATTTTATAAATACTTACTACAGTGCAATTGAAAAATTACCAGTTTGGTAATTTAGGTATATTTTAGGGGTGCACGATAAATATCGGCTGATAAATAATGTGCATCTTGATGAGATGTGAATTAATTATAAGCCGATATTTATTGTGCACCCCTAGTATATTTAATTTATTTTAATAGTCAATTATTATGTTAATTAACATTTTTAGCAAGTTAGAAAAATGTGTATGTTTTTCCTAAGTGTTCTGTAGTGATTGCTGCTGTGTCTCTCAGGTGAGCTCTCTGAGGAGACAGGTGCGACCCATATCAGGAAAGGTCACACGAAAGGGGAATCTGTCTGAAACAAGTCAGGACTTCTCTCACAGAGCAGGTCGCACATACTCAGCCTCCGGAGCAGCTACTGGAGCCAGGTACATTATACAGGCTTCATGTGCGTTACTATGTGTACTATGAGCTCATTCTGCAGTGACGGACAACTGTTTGCTTTAGATCATACCATCGCAGGACAGTCGGGGTGTACTCTACCCGAGTGGCTCGTGGGAAATGGCAGAGTTTGGAACGGCGTGTCTCTGATATCATCATGCAGCGCATGACCATTTCCAACATGGAGAACGACATGAATCGTCTTCTAAAGGCATGAATCAAGATGTTATCATGAAAAACACCTACCTAACAATGTTAAACCTGCATTAATACAAATAATGCAAATGAGATAACCAGTGTTGGGGAAAGTTACTTTTAAAAGTAATGCATTACAATTTTGCGTTACTTAATAAAAAAGTTACTATTTGCATTATTTAGTTGCTTTATGGAAAGTAATGCATTACAATTTTGCGTTACTTAATAAAAAAGTAACTATTTGCATTACTTAGTTGATTTTATGGAAAGTAATGCATTACAATATTGCGTTACTTAATAAAAAAGTAACTATTTGCATTACTTTGTTGATTTTATGAAAAGTAATGCATTACAATACTGCGTTACTTAAAAAAGTAACTATTTGCATTACTTTGTTGATTTTATGGAAAGTAATGCATTACAATATTGCGTTAATTAATTTAAAAGTAACTATTTGCATTACTTAGTTGATTTTATGGAAAGTAATGCATTACAATACTGCGTTACTTAAAAAAAGTAACTATTTGCATTACTTAGTTGATTTTATGGAAAGTAATGCATTACAATGTTGCGTTACTTAAAAAAGTAACTATTTGCATTACAATGTTGATTTTATGGAAAGTAATGCATTACAATATTGCGTTACTTAATAAAAAAGTAACTATTTGCATTAGTTGATTTTATGGACAGTACAATATTGCGTTACTTAATAAAAAAGTAACTATTTGCATTACTTAGTTGATTTTATGGAAAGTAATGCATTACAATATTGCGTTACTTAATAAAAAAGGTAACTATTTACAGTACTTAGTTGATTTTATGGAAAGTAATGCATTACAATATTGCGTTACTTAATAAAAAAAAAGTAACTTTTTCCATTACTTAGTGGATTTTATGGAAATTAATGCATTACAATATTGCATTACTTAAAAAAAGTTACTATTTGCATTATTTAGTTGCTCTTATGGAAAGTAATGCCTTAAAATATTGCGTTACTTAATAAAAAAGTAACTATTTGCATTACCTAGTTAACTTTTATGGAAAGTAATGCACTGTTACTTTTGCATTACTTTTTGTCCCCTGGGCTGGGCTTATTCGTTTTACTAAAAGTTTTCACTAAAAGTGAAAAGCCTCAGGCTGAAGGAAGTGTCTCTGCACTTATGCCTGATTTCTCTCAACACGGGAGAGCTGTCAGTGAATAAAGTGGAAAATAAAATAACTCGCATTCCTTATTTGAAAAAAAAAAAAAACTCAGTAATTTCCTTGTAAATTTAAAAAGGAATGTGTTACTTTACTAGATAGATTACTTGTCATGTGTTACCTGCAATACTGGAGATAATATTTATATTCCCAAAGAAAAAATCACGCTATGTACAAACTTGTTTAGCCTCTCGTCTGAAATCCCATCCACAGCAACGTGAAGAGCTGACGCGCCGGCGGGATAAGATCAGCAGAAAGAGGGAGAGACTGCTGGCGGAGGAACCGGAGGTAGAAAAAGATGTTCAGTCTCTGAATGAGGAGCTGGAGTCTCTGCTGGCTAACATCGACTACATCAACGACAGCATCTCTGACTGCCAGGCCAACATCATGCAGATGGAGGAAGCCAAGGTGAGTCAACTATCGGTCCGTTTATTAAAATGACTCTTGAAAACCTGAATCAGTTCACTGAAGGTGCTCTAGTTGCTTCTAATTGACAGGGTCCCTATGTAGTTTTCACCTTAAATCTGACAACGCATCTGTAATATGACATGTTAAAAATAACAACAGAGAAAACAGACAGAGTTTGGCTAATGCATGTTTCTGTTCATGTATACCAGAATGGCTCATCCAAGCCCCAAACCCATAAAGTGCAGGCAAATATTGAGACTTGTGCTTGACAAACACACACAAAAAATTATAACATTTATCTTGGTGAGAATCCTAGCAGACATAGTCGATTGAACGTGCAGTATCAGTGCACTAGATCTTTGCATTATCTTAAAGATTTGAATGTTAATCAAACTACAAAAGACAAGGAATTCACTCACTGCTATTGATTGTATTTTGACAAATAGTCTCTTTTCCCTAAACATAGCACATGTCAAACTGTATCGAGACCTTGACTCTAAAACCATGACACAAACCGGACGTACATGATACCCTGAGTAATTTGAACTGGTACACCCTATAAACTATCATGACATAATATACTTCTGCAAATAAATATATATTGCCGTACGTTTGTGTTATAAACATGTGGTTATAATACATACACATGTATTTATATGAATATACTTTTATCTTTAAGTGAGTATTAATTGTCATATTTGAAAGCACTTTAGTTTTAAAAGTGATCTGTTGTGATGTTTAATGAAAATAAATGTAATTTGGTTATAATAGATGTGTGTTATGTACAAACCCGATTCCAAAAAAGTTGGGAGACTGTACAAATTGTGAGAACAAAAGGAATGGAATAATTTACAAATAAACGTATATTTTATTCACAATATAATATAAATAACATCAAATGTTGAAAGTGAGACATTTTTGAAATGTCATGCCAAACATCGGCTCATTTTGGATTTCATGAGAGCTACACATTCCAAAAAAGTTGGGACAGGTAGCAATAAGAGGCTGGAAAAGTTAAATATACATATAAGGAACAGCTGGAGGACCAATTTGTAAGGTCAATTGGGAACATGATTGGGTATAAAAAGAGCCTCTCAGAGTGACAGTGTCTCTCAGAAGTCAAGATGGGCAGAGGATCACCAATTCCCCCAATGTTGTGGTGAAAAACAGTGGAGCAATATCAGAAAGGAGTTTCTCAGAGAAAAATTGCAAAGAGTTTGAAGTTATCATCATCTACAGTGTTTAATATCATCCAAAGATTCAGAGAATCTGGAACAATCTCTTTGTGTGAGGGTCAAGACCAGAAAACTATACTGGATGCCCGTGATCTTCAGACCCTTAGATGGCACTGCATCACATACAGGAATGATACTGTAATGGAAATCACAACACGGGCTCAGGAATACTTCCAGAAAACATTGTCAGTGAACACAATCCATTTGCCGTTGCCGGCTAAAAATCTATAGGTCAAAAAAAAAGCCATATCTAAACATTATCCAGAAGCGCAGGCGTTTTCTCTGGGCCAAGGCTCATTTAAAGTTGACTGTGGCAAAGTGGAAAACTGTTCTATGGCCAGCTGCAGTCCAGATCTTTCACCCATAGAAAACATTTGGCGCATCATAAAGAGGAAGATGTGACAAAGAAGACCTAAGACAGTTGAGCTACTAGAAGCCTGTATTAGACAAGAATGGGACAATATTCCTATTCCTAAACTTGAGTAACTTGTCTCCTCAGTCCCCAGACGTTTGCAGTGGTAAACATGGCCTTGTCCCAACTTTTTTGAGATGTGTTGATGCCATGAAATTTAAAATCAACATATTTTCCCCTTAAAATGATACATTTTCTCAGTTTAAACATTTGATATGTCATCTATGTTGTATTCTGAATAAAATATTGAAATTTGAAACTTCCACATCATTGCATTCTGTTTTTAGTTAGAATTTGTACAGTGTCCCAACTTTTTAGGAATCTGGTTTGTAAGATGAAACTATCGCATCTCGCACAATTTTTACCCATGAACTAATGCACATACAGTAAACGTATGTGTATCCGTATGTATCCGATTCATATCAAATTCATTTCCACATATGAATGATGCCGAATGATAACCACTGAAGTTAGTCTAAATGGAGTTTGAATTAATAAATTGAGCACTTGTTCTTGCTGATATGTAGGAGGAGGGTGATGCTGTTGATGTTTCGGCTGTGATTACTTCCTGCACTCTCGCTGAAGCTCGATTCCTATTGGACCATTTTATGTCCATGTCCATCAACAAGGTATCCAATCACAAACCTGTAACCCTCCTTTGGGATCTGTGTTAGAAGCTATAATGTTAAAATATCTATTCTTAGACACGGTTTCATTCACTTATAAAAACACTAGCACACTTGGCATTCATCCTGACTGCGTGCTTACAGGGTCTACAGGCTGCTCAGAAGGAATCTCAGATAAAGGTGTTGGAGGGGCGACTCAAGCAAACTGAGATCAACAGTGCCACTCAAAACCAGCTGCTCTTTCACATGCTGAAAGAGAAGGCAGAGTTTAACCCGGAACTGGATGCGTTGTTGGGAAACGCTCTACAAGGTAGGAACACTGTTCCTGGGGCTTGACCCCAGGAATTACACAGAGACCCCACCTCTAGCATGCCAGAATGCCTCAGATTCTGCTTTTCCACTGGGGCTGGTTCCAGAGCCAGGGCCAAATCTCAAAGAGGCTGTGCATTTTCTCACAAAAAGCCCTGGATTGTTGCCAAAATCATGATGATCAGTCATTGGAAAATGAGCCCTAGCCAAGCACTGGCACCGGCTCCTGCAGCAGCCCCAGTGGCAAAGCGTAATAGTGAACAATTAAACCAATCATAAGAAACCCAGGACTTTTTTGTGATTCTGCAAAAATTCACAAATGCTTCTTTAGACTCTAAGGCAGGAATAGCCTGCACTGCATCTGGAGGGCTACAATCATACAGAGTTCAGCTCTAATCCTAGTCAATTATGCCTCGACCAGCCAATCAAGTGTCTTCAGGATTACTTTAAAATAACAAGGATGTGTGCTGTAGCAGGTTTGGAACTGAAGTCTACAGGAAGTTAGTCTTATTGGCTACCCCGGTCTAGGAGTTGCACCGACTAGTTGATCAGTTCTGCCACTAGTTGAGGTGTTTAGACTTTGATGACTGTTCATGGAGTTGTGTAAGACATTAATTCTTGCAGACCACCTTGAAAGGAATCAAATATTGCCCAAAAGCTGACAGAAACCATAAGCATGTGTGATCTGTTTAGCATCATTGCCTACTGGAGCTCTAACAGTGTTGTTTGACTCGTGATTGGACTCGGACACATTTTCATGGTCTTCGTCTTGTTTTTAATTTGGGTGCATTTAGAATAGTTCTTGACTCAAACTCTACCCTCCATTGGTCTCGGTCTTGGCTCGCACTCAACTTACTCAGGTCTCAGCCTGGACTTGGACTCAAAAACTCAACTCAGTCTTTACTACAACACTGAACTCTATGGTGTGTTGAGTTTGAGGTCTCAGCATAAAGTCTGGTCCACATTGCAGCTTATATTGCCCAAGAACCTCCTTTTTAGACAGGAAGAGATTGTCTGGACCACATGCACAAACCGTTTCTGGATACCTTACGGTGTCCAGTCTTGCTCCTGGAGTGCCAACGACCTGCAGAGTTTAGCTAAAGACTGCTCAAACACACTTGTCTAAAAGTTTCTAGACTTAGTCTGGAAAAACTTTATTAGCTATTTCAGGTGTGCTTTATTAGAGTTGGAGCTAAACTCTGCGGGAAATCTTTACCCATGAAAGGTTGTGCAGACCAAGCAAGTGATACAAACAATCAAAGAAAACTTTGGAAAAATAAAAAGTCCTAGCGCTTACTGTAGCAGCCAAGATACTTTGAAAACTGTTTGACTGCGGAATGATACAAATTCTTACAACCCTTTACTGCCAAATGTCACTTGGCCCCCAACCAGTCAGATTGGAGTTGCCCTTTCAAATTACAGGCCAAGAGCATGTTGCCTAAATAGACTAAATAGATTACAGCAAATAGTAAAGTACAATATGACTTTGGTCAACTGGACATATCAGGTCATTTTAAAATTGTGATACTTAAGTCTAGAAAATCATGAAAATGCATTGGAAATGGAATATCTTTTCCATATACACATTGTGCTATGGTTTAACTTATATATCAACGAATCCCATCATACCATGTGACTTTATTTCTGATCTTTTATTAAGCATTGTATTAGGCCTCCAGTTTGTTAGTTTATATCCCTTTCGTATTTGTTATATTTGGTTTTGTTTGCAAGTGGGGGAATGTATTTTTGATTTCTTTGTTGCCTTTTTTTTGTTCCCCTGTTTGGCCGATTTGAAACAGAGCTAGGTAACATGCCCTTGGGTGAGTACCAGTAGCCACACTCTCTCTGTAATGAGTGCATGGGTCTACCTCTTCCGACTAACCACAGGCTAGCAGTCCGGACCGCAGGTGCATGAGGCTTCTGTTCATCTGTCCACACCTCCTCTACCGGCTAGCAACATGATACTTATTAGCATTAGCATACATCACAGTCTGGCAGCAGAAAAACAAACAATTCTTCCAGACCATGTACGACTATTTTTTTCCCCCTTCTTTTTGAATTTATTTATCATTTATGTTCCCCTCATTCCTCTTTTCCACAACTTTTATTGAACTAACTTTGATGATAGCCTCTTTCTGGTCACAGCTGATATCAGAAACCGGTTTGGATCAGCGTTTCACAGCAACTAAAGAAACTAGCATGGTAGCCCTATGCCTAATTTATCCTCATTTGCTTTTGTTTTTTACTACCACACTCTCAAAAGCCTCTTTTAAACATCACAGATAACAGCGTCAGCGTGATTTTGCCTCCGTTCAACTATTTTGCAAAAGTCCTTCCAAGAAATTCTTCTGGTGTAAATTACATATGCACTCTCTTATTTCTTTTTTCTCATTAGAAAATGGAGATGATAGTAGTAGTGACGAGTCAACCCCAAGTCCTGCAGTGGAAGGAAAGTAAGTTTATTTGCTAATGACAAATATGTCTTACATGTTTATTTTCATTACTGTTCCTTCAAATGAATGAGCCAATGTCTTATCCCACAATTCAGCACCCTGGCCTCAGACCTTATGAAGTTATGTGGCGAGACTAAATCTAGGACTAAGGTATGGGACAAGTTACTTTCATTTTACCTTACCCAAAGCTTGATAATCAAGAGACTTTAGGTGCAAACCCTTCAAAGGGTGATCCACGAGCTAGGATCTATGTCACCTTAATCGAAACACCTAATCTCAGTTGAAAAGAAAAAGTAACTTTGAATGAAAGTTTTGCTAAATGGCAACTGATTCCTTGCATATCCTGTTCCTTACTTAACTAAGCATGTCTTTTTTCTTTTCGCAATTATTGCAAAGGCCCGAAGAAGGACCACTACTCAGATGGAGTTGCTCTATGTGAACAACTGTGATTCTGGCCCGGACACACCAGCAAGAGACTTCTCTGTCCCTCTACACCCAATGACTGAGACATCCGAGGTAGCTGGAGACCTGGAGTCGGCTGGAAATACAGTCAGGGACCGGGACTACATGCTACCTCCTGCAAGCTTGTCCTCTAGAATGGGTACCATGTAAGTATATAGTAATCTCAACCTTGCTAACTAAAAGCTTAACACTTATTCACTGCACCACCTCACTTCATGCATGAACTAACTACTCCTGTTTTATGTTTACTTTAAAATGTCATTTTTTTCACCAAATCTTGTGCCTTGTTAGGACTGGTCTCATCTGGTCACTTCCAGTTTATAGTAATTATATATATATATATAAATAAATATATATATAATTATATTTATATATCATATATATATATAAATTGGACCAAACTCTATTAGTATAATAACTTATATTTCTCTTGAAACTTGGATTACTAAAAACTATATAAGAAGAGCATAGTAAGCCATAGGGACTACTTATCCAACGTGAAGTCCTGTACACTTCTGGTAACCATTTTTTGCCAGTCTGATTACCACAAATTCAGATCAAATAAACAGTTACAAGGGAGTGCAGTCAATAATAACAATAAAAAAGAATAAATATCTGCTTGACAGTATTTTAAAAATATCTGTTTGTCAGTAGTTGTATTTTCTAAATATCGGTTTGTTAGTAGTTGTATTTCAAAATATCTGTCAGGAGTTGTATTTTCTAAATATCGGTTTGTCAGTAGTTGTATTTCAAAATATCTGTCAGTAGTTGTGAGTATTTTCAAAGTATTGGTTTGTCAGTAGTTGTATTTTTTAAAATATATGTCAGTATTTGTGAGTATTTTAAAAATATCGGTTTGTCAGTAGTTGTATTTCAAAATATCTGTCAGTAGTTGTATTTTCTAAATATCGGTTTGTCAGTAGTTGTATTTCAAAATATCTGTCAGTAGTTGTGAGTATTTTCAAAGTATTGGTTTGTCAGTAGTTGTATTTTCAAAATATCTGTCAGTGGTTGTGAGTATTTTAAAAATATCTGTTTGTCAGTAGTTGTATTTTCAAAATATTGGTTTGTCAGTATTTGTATTTAAAAATATCTGTCAGTAGTTGTATTTTCTAAATATTGGTTTGTCAGTAGTTGTATTTCAAAATATCTGTCAGTAGTTGTGAGTATTTTCAAAGTATTGGTTTGTCAGTAGTTGTATTTCAAAATATCTGTCAGTGGTTGTGAGTATTTTAAAAATATCTGTTTGTCAGTAGTTGTATTTTCAAAATATTGGTTTGTCAGTATTTGTATTTCAAAATATCTGTCAGTAGTTGTGAGTATTTTCAAAGTATTGGTTTGTCAGTAGTTGTATTTCAAAATATCTGTCAGTGGTTGTGAGTATTTTTAAAATATCTTTGTAAGTAGTTGTATTTTCTAAATATCAGTTTGTCAGTAGTTGTATTTCAAAATATTTGTCAGTAGTTGTGAGTATTTTCAAAGTATTGGTTTGTCAGTAGTTGTATTTTCAAAATATCTGTCAGTGGTTGTGAGTATTTTAAAAATATCTGTTTGTCAGTAGTTGTATTTTCAAAATATTGGTTTGTCAGTATTTGTATTTAAAAATATCTGTCAGTAGTTGTATTTTCTAAATATTGGTTTGTCAGTAGTTGTATTTCAAAATATCTGTCAGTAGTTGTGAGTATTTTCAAAGTATTGGTTTGTCAGTAGTTGTATTTCAAAATATCTGTCAGTGGTTGTGAGTATTTTAAAAATATCTGTTTGTCAGTAGTTGTATTTTCAAAATATTGGTTTGTCAGTATTTGTATTTCAAAATATCTGTCAGTAGTTGTGAGTATTTTCAAAGTATTGGTTTGTCAGTAGTTGTATTTCAAAATATCTGTCAGTGGTTGTGAGTATTTAAAAAATATCTTTGTAAGTAGTTGTATTTTCTAAATATCAGTTTGTCAGTAGTTGTATTTCAAAATATTTGTCAGTAGTTGTGAGTATTTTCAAAGTATTGGTTTGTCAGTAGTTGTATTTCAAAATATCTGTCAGGAGTTGTGAGTATTTTCAAAGTATTGGTTTGTCAGTAGTTGTATTTCAAAATATCTGTCAGTAGTTGTGAGTATTTTCAAAATATCGGTTTGTCTGTAGTTACAGGTGTTTGTCAAATAACTATTTGCCAATAGTACCAGAACTTTTTCAAATACCACTTGCTAAGTAGTCTGAATTATTTGCCAGTAGTTTTGCATGGTTGCCGAGGGTTTATTGCAAGTAAAACTGAAGTACTGCAAACATTTTTGTGGTAGTAGCTGTAGTAAACCCACTTCTTGGGTTTAATCAGCATTTTTAGTTCAACAGGAAATGTTCAGTTATTTCTATCTTTTATTATGCATGCTGCCCATCTTATTTTTGTGTCTTTTTTTCAGTACTTGTGTTTTATTTTGTGCTTCTGTCTTTCAAATTGCAAATGGATCTTAAAGTAGCAGCTCTGGCAACAGACTTCCAGCAGGTGGCCAAAAGAGAGTACCGGAACCATCCCCTCTGTTTCGCAGGAAGACTTATGACAAGGGACAAGCCCTGACTGACAAGGGCAAAGCCAAAGAAATCACACAGTAAGAGCTAGCACCCCCAGTGGCAGATAGTTACTACTGCAATTTTTGGAGTTATTTAGTCTGCCTGTTTGTGCTGGTTTTTAGGATCTTAAAATGAATACTGCAAACAGGATATGTATATCGAAAGTTTGGCATATAAGATAAAAAAAAAAAAACTCTCTTTGAATTGTTCCTTAACATGTCAAACAACAGCCACTTTACATTGACTGCAATAATCACACTATGGCTTTATTAAGAATGAGAATGAGAATCACATATTGTGTACAACTCAGAAGGGGGTCGAAATTGCAATTTAGACAAATGATTGTTTTCAGTAATCCAGAAAAGCGCATTTACGTGTCATTTTCTAATTCAGAATATTGTCAATAGTTGTGTTATTAGAAGTCCACATAAAAAGTGGCCACAAAATGTTAAATTGGCTTGGCTTTGAAAGTAGAGAAGTCATAAATTTTGAACTTTTCACATTGGAGTCAATAAACAGTAGTTTAGAACGAATAACTGTCTCAAAATGTCAAAATTAAATGTCTCTAAGGGGGTGTGACCAGGCCAATGTGTTTTCCACCACACGACGGCAAGTAAAATCCTTCTACTGACCTGGAGAGTAATACATAAATTCAGTTCTAATATTTATTTTCTCTAGCGTTTACATAACACAATGCAAACTAAGGTCAAGTGAAGTGTTTGTCTTAAAGATGCTGACTACTCTGATTATTTGCATGAGTGTTTTAGTTTTTTTTAATTTGCACTAAATTTATATATTTCTCATATGTTAATTGAATTACAGATTCCTCTGTGTGCGTGTGTTTGTGAATATGAATTTGTAATTGTTGTCTTTTGTTTTTCTATTTAGTTTTGCATCATACATGTTTATTTCACTGCATGTGGATGAATTTATTGACAGGCATGCATGCCCTATCATACTTTCATAATTGGAAAAATCTTACAGAGCCCAAAAAAAGTGGTTCACCTTCTTCATGATATTCTCTTTTATTGCTTATCCTGAGAACTAAATGTCTAACTTTGACAGGACACTTCTGGATCATCTGGAGGCTTTTTCAGAACTATGCTTTGTTTTGTCTGGTTTTCATTTGTCTAACACAAAATTTGGTTATATGAAATATGAAGATAAATATGCAGTTAAAGAGGGAATCAGGAAGGGGTAAAGTTTTTTTATGGCACTTTTTGCTGCACTGTGTGGCTAGAAGACAATGCCTCAATACACAAGTCTTAATGCAAGAATTTACTGATTGTTGATTTTTTGACGTGCATCAGAGGTGTGATCAACCCTGTTCCTGTGTCGAAGAGCAGTCGTAGCAGTTCTCTGCAGTGTGTTCATATAGCCGAGGGTCACAGTAAAGCTGTACTGTGTGTCGACTCCACAGATGACCTCCTCTTCACCGGGTCAAAAGGTCAGAACACCATTTAACATTCATTATAAACAGTAGTTTATGCTTGTTTGATTTGGTTGTTCTCTTCCAACCAGGTTGCTTTACAATACTATAACAAGTGAACACAACAGCAGGCAAAGAGACAATACAGATAACATACATGATATGAAAACAGTTCATGAGGTTAGGGATCAGAGAAACATGAAGTGAAAATATATGTCTTAAGGGTGATTTCGCAGTTATGTAATGTTGAGGGCTCATGGATGTTTTGGGGATTGGAATTCCAGAGTGTGGGGGCAGAGATACAGAAAGCCCTGCTACCAAACAATGCTAGATTGTTTCATGGGACCAACAACAGACCAGAATCAGAGAACCTAAAAATACATACTGTGTTGTACATATGAATGAGATCAGAAATATATGAGCGGAAAAGACCATGGAGGGCCCTGAATGTCATGATAAGAATCTTGTATTGAATATGGAAGCGAACGGGAGTAAATGTAGTCTGTGATGAATAGGAGTGTATGTGGTAAGATGTAATGATGTATGAGAGAACCCAAGCTGTGGAGTTCTGAACGAATCAGAGCTTATTTATGTAATGGATTGTTCTTGTAAATCAAAAAAATGTATTAAGGTAGTTTGCTTGTACGTAGAGCGCTAGTTGGCGCAAGAATGCAACATAACAGAGAGCAGCATGTTGCAGTAAAAAGAGGCTCCGCAGTAAAGGGTTATTTTTGTTTTTGCTTTGAACTTAAAGTGTCTATGTTATGCCATTTTTAAGGTTCCTAATATTGTTTTGGGAGTCTCCAACAATAGGATCACATTCATGCAAGGTCAAAAAGCACTTTTGTTTTCTCAAACTATGCATTTAATATCACCTCATTACAGCGATTCTCAAACGATTCATTCAAAGCAGTTCCAAGATTCAGTCTCTCTAAAACCCTCCTTTCTGTGAGCCCTGCTCTGCTCTGATTGGTCAGATGGCCTAGTCTGTTGTGATTGGTCTACCACGTACAGCGTGTGTCGGAAACGATACGCCTATTGCTATAGTTCTGTATTTTGAACACTCGATAGAAAATATAACCTATTATTTGTCATACTTGTGATTCAGTGGAGCCAGCTCATACAAATAAACAGGGTAGCTCCCCGAGATTAGAGAAGCGGTAAAGTCAGTAAAATTATGTGTTTGGAGGCGGGGTCAAGTTGTTCGCTGCTTTCCAATGTAGAACAGAGGCAGGAATTATGCAAATGTATTACCTAGTGAAGTGTATCCGTCAAGTGTGATTCAAGTTACTAAAAACTTGTTTGGGCTATAGAGAGTCGGTTATTTATTTATCGGCTTTACAACTTTGGTTATCGTTTACATTCACATACAGCTAAATTACACACTGCATGAAAGGCAATATTGGAAATGGCATAATAAGGGGCACTTTAAAAACCTAATTTGGGAATCCTCAAAGTTTAAAAAGAAATTTGTGTGTAGGAGAAGAAAGAGTACTAGACGCAATAAAAAAAGAAATAGAAAAAATGCCACAATAGGATGGGTTCCTGAGTTTGACAGTACGACAGAGGACTTTGACACCTATTCAGATAGATTTGAGCAAAGGATTGAAGCAAATAAATAGTGGAAAAAATATGAGTTCCTGAATGTTTTAAGACCTGTGTATTATGGCTTCTTGAAAAGTTTAGTTGAGCCAGTTAAAGTAGTTAAGTAATTGACTTAACTGGGGGCAGTCGTGGCCTAATAGAGAGTTGGACTTGTAACCTGAAGGTTGCTGGTTCGAGTCTCAGGTCTGGCAGGAATTGTTGGTGGGTGTA